>NW_027526264.1:285016-417189 GCF_048455015.1 Haemaphysalis longicornis | reverse complement strand
TATCGCCTTTTTTGAAAACCGGAATTATCAAACTTTAACTGCTGGGCCTCTAGGCAAGTTTTATAAACCAGAAAAGGGTGAAAACGGCGACAGTGGCTCCTGAAATGGGAAATAATAATTTCTACTGAGGGCAAAGGCCTCCGACTATCGGAGCGGTTATACTCCGCAAGAAGTAAGGTGTATTGCAACCTGTCTGATACGGCAGCAAAACACTCAATACCGCAGAGAAATGTTATACCAATATAAAAAGCAGTAGCTTGGTCCACCTTTGCAGAATCAACACGTTTTCCTTTTTGTATTTCAAGTCCATCGTTACAAAGGTCTCCAGCCATTAGAGCAGCTAAGTAAAGCTAAGTTAGGAAACAGTAAAATGATGAGATAGAGTTTTGGGTTTAAAGCGCGTCAATTTCATGTTCAGCAAATAAAAGAAAGGAACAATGTAGGGAAAGATTGCCCGAGAACATTAGTGTACGAGCATGAGTGATGATAGCGGGTTAAGTTACATTCCTCAGAGCCAGTGTTGGGTGGGGTTTTGTGTTTTGTCGAAGGGAAAATCGGTGTGTCTAGTGATGGGCGTCAGTAATTGAACAGGTATATTAAAGACTGCAGACTTGAATGGCAAGGACTGTGGGGTTTACTTTCAAAGATAAGGGGTTGTGAAAAGAAAAAAACGCTTCGATACGTTGAAGACGAACGGATTGGGAAAAAAACGCATCAACAGTTGGGTGCTGTCATATAGTGAACAGATGGGCATGGTGACCAAACAAATATATGGAGATTGACCATGCTGACAAGAATATAATGATACCAAGAAAAAGTGAAAAGGGAGACCAGCCATTGAGAAGATCTCTACAGAGGTTTAAAAGCACACCTTTGAAGAACGCATCCAAGAAATAAAAAGCAAAGGCATATTAGGTGTCAAAGGATTTCAGCTGAACATGGCGAAAAAGTGACCTCAAGAGAAAGTCGACGCAGGTCCATGTAGCGTCACGACGGTGATGGCCCCGAAGGGTCCTAGCGGCGATACAAATTTACAAGTTGGAAGTGCAAACCAGAGAGCGTATATTCCCAAGATAGCTGGTGCTTTTATAGCTTCTATAGTAGATTTGTGGGGATTTTGGGGAGACTTCGCGCTCTTTCTGGTGTTGATGAATTCGAACCTTCCTTTTGCTGAAATCTAACGTTCAGATTAAAAGAGTCACATTTCTTCTTGAGAGTCTTTTAATGATATTTCCCCTAATATGAAAACTATCAGTTGGCTGTGGCTGTTCGCTAGGGTGAGTATGGGAATTAGGCAATCTTCCGTATTTTCGCGTGCAGTTTATTTTTAGTGCGATCTGACAGTGTAGACGATTTCCATATAGTTATATCTTTCGTTTTATACATATCATCACTGGTCTTGTGACCGTGAGGGGTTGGCAATGAATATGGAGCTCTGATTTTTGATGTTGAGGGCATCGTGATGCGGTAAAAGTATTGTAAAAGGTACCATGTCACCTATCATATTTCTTCTTCATACTTGCTTGCTGTAATTCCACCTGTCCAAATAGGTTAAGCCATCCTCGATATGAACCTTCTTAAAACCGATGTGCCTTAATGCCTAGAAAATAATAAGATATTTGGGATTACAACCTTCTAGCAGGTAAAATGACATTTTGGCATACCTCGCAATACTTGGCGCTACTTACTCACACTCACGCAGAAACTGTATTTTTCCTAATGCAGTCCCTCACACTCAGGCTCACCAGTCGCCCTCACCACAAGCACTCCCTCGCAATCACGCTCACTACGCGCCATCCACCACTCGCACCCTACGTGCTCACACTCACCATTAACCGTGACCAATCCCCCGCACGGGGCACATTGAGCAATCTTGGTGACGGTACTGGCGATACCGCGGACCCCGAGCCCCCAAACATAAGCTGGATCCAACCGTGGCGATGTGTTTATAGGTGGAGGGTTAGAAACCACGAACGGTGGCCGTCGGAGCCCAGGTCAAGCTCCGGCGGATGGGCTCCCTGTCTGTTCACCAGGCAGGGAGCTCCGGGACCTCTTTGACTACCAGGGTAAGGTCAAGGAAGAAAGTACCCCCGTCTCCCTGCTTTTTCCTATGCCATATGGATAAATCAAACCCCCCCCCCCCCAGACGTGATCGGCCCCCTAAAAGGGGCCGCACCGAAGTATCTTTTCCTTCTTTCCCTTCTATCTCGCTCCCAAAGCCAGATAACTACCCTCGTTTTTTGATCATGGAATCTGTGGACAAATCGAAGCCGGTTTCCTCTCAATCGGTATTTCTTGTTTCTAAATACCTTGAAGATATCATCGGCAAAGCATATGACGCCAAAAAACTCAGAACTGGTGAAGTGCTAGTTGAAGTTAAAACCAAGCAGCAATCTACAATCCTCCTGAAACAAACCCGCATGGCAGATCTGGAGATCAGGGTCACACCCCACCGCAGCCTCAACAGTTGTCAAGGTGTGATCTCTGAGGCAGATCTCCTAACCGAGACAGAGACTGATGTGCTCGAAGGCCTAAAAGAACAAGGCGTGACAGCAGTAAGGCGCATCGTCATCAGGAGAGAGAACAAAGAAATAGCCACCAAACATCTGATCCTTACTTTTGACCGCTGCACACTGCCCGAGCATGTCAAGGCAGGTTTCATCCGTTGTTCTGTCCGGCCGTACATCCCGAACCCGAGGCGCTGTTTCAAGTGCCAGAGGTTCGGGCATGGTACCAACTCGTGTCGAGGCAGAACAACATGTGCCAAATGCGCCCAGCATGATCATCTCTCTGACAACTGCACTGCAACCAACTTCACCTGCCCGAATTGCCAGGGTCCACACGCAGCATACTCTCGCGCTTGTGAAAAGTTTCATCTTGAAAAAAAAATCATTAACCTTAAGATAACCGAAAACATCACCTTCCCAGAGGCGCGAAAGAGGTTCGCCTCCTTCCCTCTGGGCAGGTACGCCGACGCAGCTCGCCGGGGGGCGGAGCGGCGTTTGGTTTCGGCGGGGACCCAGTACCGCGAGTCGGACTTGGTCCCGCCCCCGCCCCCCCCCTGGGTTGCCTATGGCAGCCCAACCCACCTCCGCACCGTCCGCTCACCCAGAAGCGGCTGTGGTGGCAACAACGTCTGTTGGGGATGCCGCTGCATCCTCTGCTTCCTCTCCACCAGCCCAAAGCACATGCAAGGGCACGGAGATGGAGACGGAGGCAGTCGCAGCGACCCCCTCCCCCGCCTCACTGCCTGTGCCACCTGTGGTGCTCCCCACGCCTTCGGCACTGGCAGCGCAGGCAAAGAACACCCGAAAGGGTACCACGTCAAGGGGGCCCAGTCCGCTGGCCACCCCCTTGCCATCAGATGACGACATGGACGTCGAGCCCTTCCGGCTTTCATCGCAGCGGAAGGAACGGGCTGCGACGTCCAGGTCAGTAGAGAAGGTCAGAAAACCCCTTCCAAGAGTGCAAGCCCCGAAAGACCCTACATAAATAATCACACTCCAGTAGCTCTAACACATCATAATGGGAAGAGAAAACATTGTTCAATGGAACTGCAGAGGCCTTCTGAATAATCTTGACGACGTGCATGAGATTCTGCATGCCAATCAGCCAAGTTTAATGTGTGTCCAGGAAACACATCTTAATTCCAAACACACAAATTTCTTGAATAGTTACCTGGTATACAGGAAAGACAGGGATGGCTGCACACACTCTTCTGGCGGTGTGGCCATAATTGCCCGCAAATCCTTAGCATGCCACCCTGTCACCTTGAACACTGTCCTTGAGGCTGTAGCAATTCGAAATATAATATTTAATAGGTTGATAACGGTATGCTCCATATACATTCCTCCTAATGTCTCACTCTCGAGCTCTGACTTCGAGGCGCTGGTTGACCAACTGCCCGAACCATACATCCTTACAGGCGACCTTAATGCTCACAACTCTCTTTGGGGCTCTTCCAGAACGGATGCCCGAGGTCGCCTGATAGAGAAATTCCTTACATCTTCTGGAGCATGCCTTTTCAACAATAAACAGCCTACATACCATAACATAGGACATAACACATACTCATGTCTTGACTTGGCTATTGGTTCTGCAATTCTCTTTCCATGTCTCGAATGGGGCGTGGGCACAGACCCATATGGTAGTGACCATTTCCCCACTTCATTAACGCATATAGGTACAGGCCCGAGCAGTCCATCTTCCCATAAAAGGTTTAATGAAGCAAGAGCTAACTGGAATACATTTACAGAGACATCCAAACTACACCACACATCCATAGGACACCTACACGTCGAAGAAGCTACCCAACTGCTCACGGCGCACAACCTCGATGCCGCCGAAAGGTCCATTCCCCACACCTCTGGTGCCCCGCGCAACCAGCGGAGGCCGTGGTGGAATGAGAACTGTAGGCGGGCACGAGAGGCCCAGAACAAGGCGTGGGGTATCCTTCGTCGGTACCCCACGTCGAGTAACCTCCTCTTGTTCAAGCGGGCCAAGGCCTTCGTAAAACGTGTGCGCCGTGAGGCAAAACGCGATAGTTGGCGTACATTCATAACATCAATTAACTCCTACACAGACACACGGAAAGTATGGACACGTATACGCAAGCTAAAAGGACAACAGACACACAGCCTGCCCCTGGTTAGCACAACAGGGGACACTCTGGAAGACCCGGCTGACACACTCGCACAACACTTCCAGCACGTGTCCAGTTCAGCACACTACACGAACACTTTCCTGAAACATAAAGCCTCTTGTGAAAAGAAGTCCCTACACGACAACAACAAATCACAGACTTCTTACAACTCTCTGTTTTCACTACATGAGCTGAGGGCTGCTCTGAGCACGTGTAAACCCTCAGCTCCAGGCCCAGACAACATCACATACACAATGATACAACACCTGCACGCAGACACTCTTCTAACACTCTTACACCTCTATAACAAGATTTGGCTTTCGGGGCACATTCCAAACTCTTGGAAGGAGGCTATAGTTGTAGCTTTCCTGAAGGAGGGAAAGGACCCGTCGTCCCCCTCAAGTTACCGTCCTATTGCCTTGACGAGCTGCCTGTGCAAGCTCTTCGAGAAGATGATAAACCGCAGGCTCGTGTACTTCCTTGAGTACAACGGTCTTCTCGAGAGCTGCCAGGCAGGCTTCAGGGCGGGGCGATCCACGAATGATCAACTCGTAGCTCTTGAATCTTACATTAAGGATGCCTTCGTGCATAAACAGTATGTCGTGACTGTGTTTTTTGACCTCGAGAAGGCCTACGACACCGCTTGGCGCTACGGGATCCTCAGTGACCTGAAGTCTTTCGGTGTTTCGGGCCATATGCTCAACTCTCTGGCTAGTTATCTGTCCCACAGAACGTTTCGCGTGAGAGTTGGTAGCGCACTGTCAAGGATTCATGTGCAAGAAAACGGCGTGCCCCAAGGTGGAGTTTTAAGCTGTATTCTTTTTATAATTAAAATGAACTCTCTTGGGAAGGCATTGCCACCTACCATTTCTTACTCTATGTATGTAGACGACGTACAGATATCTTTTAAATCTTGTAATATGTCAATCTGTGAACGTCAGGTCCAGCTTGGTGTTAAAAAACTTGCCAGCTGGGCAGACAAGAATGGTTTTAAAATTAATCCTGGAAAGAGCTCTTGTGTTGTATTCTCCAGGAAGCGTGGGGTCCACCCGGACCCAGACATCACTCTTGCGAATGTGCCTATTCCTGTGAACAAGGAGCACAAGTTTTTAGGCATTTTATTCGATGAAAAACTTACATTCATCCCTCATATCAAACAGCTCAAATGTAAATGCCTAAAATCAATGAACATTCTTAAGGTTCTCTCACATCAATCTTATGGGGCCGACAAACAACTCCTGCTGCGCCTGTACACGGCGTTGGTGGGGTCTCGGCTCGACTACGGCAGCGTCGTGTATGGGTCGGCGACAAAGACCGCACTGAGAATGCTCGACCCAGTGCTGCATCTTGGCCTTCGCCTCTCATGCGGCGCTTTCCGCACTAGCCCTGTCGAAAGCCTTTATGTCGAGTGCGACAAGTGGTGTCTAGGGCATCAGCGGGAGTATGTTGATCTGCTATATGCATCTAAGATTGTATCCCTTACCAACCATCCTTTTAATCCTATCATAAACAATACATCAAACTTGCAACTCTTTTTAAACAGGCCCTCCATTTCCTTGCCTTTCTCTCTCAGAGTTAGGGAGGAGGCTTCTGCACTCACGGTCCCTCTTTCAGACACGCACAAGACACCCATCCATAATTTAATTCCACCATGGCATCTACATCCTATATCATGCGACTTATCATTCACATTAGTAGAAAAAAATAGGGCACCCAGAAGTGCAATTCTGCAGCACTTCCTGTTCCTGCAGGACAAGTACAGGTGCGCAGAATTCTATAGCGACGCGTCGAAAACTGGTTTTACTGTATCTTGTGCAGCGCACGGACCAAATTTTACCATAACTAAAACAATGAATTTTCATAGCAGTATTTACACGGCAGAAGCCTATGGCATTTTACTCGTTTCAAACCACATCCTCGAACATAAAATTCCAAAGTCCATCATCTACACAGATTCTCTAAGCGTTGTACAGGCACTGTCATCCGGAAAGTCATCTAAAAACTATGTCATAAATGCTCTTTTCAAGGTACTAATGTCTGCATATGCCTCAAATCTTGAAATAACTATATGCTGGGTACCAGGGCATTGTGGAATCCCTGGCAATGAGGCCGCCGACCAAATGGCTGGTGATGCTGCTCTCATGACTACAGTTGACGTTACAACAGTACCTTACACCGACCTAAAGACACACATCAGACGACAGCTTCGTAACACATGGCAATTACACTGGAGTCAACAAACAGACAACAAACTACACGTAATAAAACCACAACTTGGACGCTACATAACTGACTCACACAACAGATACACTGAAGTCGCCCTGGCTAGGCTGCGGATAGGTCACACACATGTTACAAACTCCCACCTGCTCACTGGAACTTCGGGACCCACGTGTAGCAGGTGTGGAAAGGGCCTATCCGTAGTCCACATACTAATCACATGCAAGGCACTTGACACAACACGACACAAACATTTCCCTGAATTATACAGACGACACATTCCTTTGCACCCATCATACTTTTTAGCCGACGAACCAATGTTTTCTAGTCAACGTGTTTTTAAGTTTTTAGCTGAGGTAAACTTTCTGCAGCTCTTGTCATATCATGTGTAATCACCCTGGCCCTATACACCAGCCATCTCCATTGTCTTTTGTTTTGCATCACCTTTACTTTTAGTCATATGTTTTAGTACTTATGGTCTCATCATAATTCAGTAACTTCTTCTTTGGCGCTCTTTGCCCATAGTCGGCCTTGCGCCAATAAAACCCAACTATCATCAACCGTGACCAATCTCCCTTACTTCCGCTCACCTTCATCGTTCGCAGTCACCACTCGCAATCAATTGCACTCGCAGTCATCACTGGACATCACTACTAGAATTCACTCACGCTCACCATTCATCGTCACCACTCGCACGCACTCGCGCTCACCACTCGTCGTCTCCCCTCGCACGTGATTGTGTGCAGCAGACCCTCCATGACTCATGACACCGAACAGTATTACTCCATTGCGGCATCAGAAGGCCATCCAAATCATATTCCTCAATCAACACTCCACGAGAGAAGCAATTCTAGCGTACCGCATGGCAGGAGGTCAGTGATGGCATATTTTTGAAGCTAAAAGCCATCCCGCCATTAACAACGATCCCAGGAAGGGGCCGCGGCGACGAATAGCCAACAGCGAGTATAAGTGCAAGTGTGCCGCTCACCGCAGTGAGCACCGCAAATGGCTTGAGTGTACTCGCGAGTGGTGAGCGGCGCTCCCCGCGAGTTTCTCTAGCAAACACGAGACGTGAGTGGCGCTCGCCGCGAATGACGCTCGCACTCGCGAGTGGTGAGCGAGGCACTCTCCTGGTGGGGCTCATACTTCCTCGCACTCACACGCGCAAATCCGAAACAATGATGAGGCTCACTCACCACTCACTTATGACTGGTGAGTAGGTAGTGTAGTCAAGAGTTCGACGAAAGTTCGTCTGGTCAGGTATCATGATGAGGACGAAATGCGGTCACTGACCAAGTCAAGGTGAAAAACATAGAGACGTTTCGGAACCCGTACGGGTTTCTTGATCACACTAAGCAGGCAAGAGCCGTAAGTCACTTCTTATTCTAAAATGTGACGTAATGAACGGGTGTAGCTTGCCGGCAGATTGCCATTTGTCCTATTGATAGTGTCCTTCGTCTTTTGAATGAACACGGATTCCAAAAGTAATCTCGTGGCTGGGTTCCTTTCTTTTGCTATTATAGCGGCGTTATCCCAGTCGATGGAACGACCGTGATCATCGGCATTCTCGGCGAGGGCATTTGACGCTTTCTTGTTGCTGCCCACGTCCCTTTGGTGTTCCTTTAATCTCCTTCTGAAGTTGCCAGTTTCGCCGATGTAACTGCAGATACAGTCTGCGCATGGTATCTTGTAGACAACACTGGGATTATCTCTTGCTGTCCAAGCGATCTTTCACGTTCATGAGCTGATTCCTCAGCTTGTTGGACGGCATGTGGGCAACGCGAAGGTCATACGTTGAAAAGATACCGCTTAAAGCTTCGCTCACCCCAGGAACGTAAGGGATGCCGGCGCGACTTCGATATGACTTGCCCTGAGATGGCCTGGGATTAAAAACACGGTCCTCGGCATTCTTAATAAATTTCTCCGGGTACCCGTTCGTCAGTTTTCTTGATGTATGGTTTCATGTTCGTTCCTCTTTTTGTCGTCACTTGAGCAAATACTTCTTGCCCGCGTCACAAGAGAAGAAACGACGGATTGCTTGTGACAGGCTGGGTGGCACTAATTCAAATTCAGGTAATATCCGGTATGCGTCGCCTTCCTGTGCACAGCAAACGAAAGACTAGTTCCAGTACGCCTCAGCTGGACATCGAGGAAAGGAAGGCTGCTGTCACACTCATATTCTGCAGTGAAATGTATTGAGGCTTCTATCGAGTTAAGAAGAAGCAGGAGCCCTGGGGCATCGTTCCTATTGATGATGCAGAAGCAGTCGTCCACGTAGCGGACGAATATCTTGGGCTTGGGGTTAAAACCAGCGAGGGCCTTCTGTTCAATGACTTCCATGACCAAATTTGCCGTAGTGACGGATATGGAAGCTCCCATGGCAGTTCCGTGGATCTGCTGGTACCCCGCACGGGGCACCTTGAGTAATCTTGGTGACGGTGTTGGCGACACCGCGGACCCCGAGCCCCCATACTCTTGCTGTAATCTACCGTGGCTACGAGTTGTAAGGTGAAGGGCAGAAACCACAAACGGTGGCCGTCGGAGCCCAGGTCAAGCTCCGGCGGATGGGCTCCCTGTCTGTTTACCAGGCAGGGAGCTCCGGGACCTCTCAGGCTATCAGGGTAAGGTTTGAGAAGGAAGTACCCCCGTCCCCTGCTTTTTTCAATATCGCATGGCTTTTTCTTTATCCCCCCAATCCAATGATCGGCCCCCTAAAAGGGGCCGCACCGAAGTACTAGCTAAAGGTAAACCAGAACATTTCCACAAATTTCTTGTCATTCACTCTGCAGAAACCACTCCTGTTGCAAAGAAGTCTGTCATTCTGTTGGCAAAGTGCATTGAGTCTGTTGTTGGTTCAGACTATGATGCTAAGAAACTCGCCTCAGGTGATGTACTGGTCGAAGTAAAAAGGAAAAATCAGAGTGAGAACCTACTGAAACAGACGACGTTGGCCAACTTGACTGTCACTGTCACACCACACCGGACCCTCAACTCCTCGCAAGGAGTCATATCAGAGAAAGAACTAGAGTCTGAGACGGAAGCAGATCTTCTTGAGGCGCTCCAACCTCAACATGTAACTGCAGTAAAACGAATCGTGATTTGGAGAGCAAACCAAGAAATTCCGACAAAGCATCTAATCCTAACGTTTGATCGCACAACGCCTCCAGAAAAGGTCACAGTGGGTTTTCTTAGCTGCAACGTACTACCGTATGTCCCAAATCCGAGGCGCTGCTTTAAGTGCCAACGATACGGCCATGGAACCCAATCATGCAGAGGGAAGTTGACATGTGCCAACTGTGCTGAGACAGGTCACTCCTCAGAAGCTTGTGAAAGCACCACTCAGAAGTGCCCGAATTGCAGCGGACCGCACGCTGCTTATTCGCGTGCGTGTACACAATTCAAGGCCGAAAAGGAAATAATTCACATAAAAGTAAATGAAAACATCACCTATCCAGAAGCGCGCCAAAACCACAAGCTGCTTTAGGCCACATCGTACGCAGACGCCGCCCGCCGGGGGTTGGGGCGGCGTTTGGTCAGCACGGCAACACAGTGCAGCCTTCTTGCTAACGTGTTGTTGTCCCAACCCCCAGCTGAGCAGCCACCTGCTGCCTCTACAACACCTGTAGAGGCTGCGGGGGCCCCGTCTCTTGCCGGACTGCCTTCGGTAGTCCAGAGTAGTCAGGAATCGCCCAGTGTGGCGACTCCAACGAATGTGGCGAGTGCGATCGCCGCTGGGAGCTCTGCCACTCTCACCGTGTCCTCTCCACAGGCCCTAGGAACATCTGAGGGCACGGAGGAGATGGACACGGTAGGGCCCACAGAAGCTCCCATCCTAGCCCCACCGCCTGCCCCGCCCGCGGCGCTTGCGGCTGGAACCAAAGGCACCCGTAAGGGTGCCAAGTCCAGGGGGCCCGGTCCGCCGGACACCCCCCGAACATGTGATGAGGAAATGGACGTCGGACCGTTCCTGTCTGCATCACTCCGCAAGGAACGGGCTGCGGCGTCCAAACCAACAGAAAAGCCAAAGAAACCCGCTCCAAGAATACAAGCCCCGATTAACAAAACATGAACCCACACACATTCCAGTAGCTCTTAAAGGTACATAATGGGAACAGAAAATATCATCCAGTGGAACTGTAGAGGCCTCCTTAACAATCTTGATGATGTCTACGAAATATTGCATTCCAATCAGCCAATTGTGATGTGTCTACAAGAAACACATTTAAACTCCAAACACACAAATGTCTTGAATAGTTACATGGTATTTAGGAAGGACAGGGCTGGTGGTGGTACATCTTCAGGTGGTGTGGCCATCATTGCCCGAAAATCATTGGCATGCCACCCTATCCAAATACAGAGTGTCCTTGAGGCTATTGCCATTAGAACCATAATTTTCAATAGGCTAATAACAGTGTGCTCCATCTACATCCCTCCTGATTTCCAGCTTTCAAGCTCCGATTTCGAGGGCCTTGTAGATCAGCTACCAGAACCTTTCATTCTTATAGGTGACCTCAATGTACACAACACTCTTTGGGGCTCTCACCGCACAGATGCCCGAGGTCGCCTAATCGAAAAATTTCTAATATCTTCAGGAGCATGCCTATTTAACAAAAACAAGCCTACATACCATAACATAGCACACAACACTTATTCACACCTCGACTTGGCCATTGGCTCTGCAGTACTCTTTCCATCACTTGAATGGGATGTTGGCACTAACCCATACGGTAGTGACCACTTCCCTACCTCACTAACATACATAGATAAAGGCCCTAGCAGTTCCCCTTCCCATTGCAAGTTTATAGAAGCAAGAGCAAACTGGAACACATTCACAGAGACATCTCAACTACACTACACAGACATAACACACTTACCTGTAGAGAAGGCAACCCAGCTCGTCACGGAGCACATTCTCGCCGCCGCCAAAAAGTCAATACCCCAGGCCTCTGGGGCCCCGCGCAACCCGAGAAGGCCCTGGTGGAATGACGACTGCAAGCGTGCGCGGGAGGCCCAGAACAAGGCGTGGGGCATCCTCCCTAGACACCCCACAAGTTTTAACCTTATTTCTTTCAAAAGAGCTAAGGCATTAGGTAAGCGTGTGCGCCGTGAGGCAAAACGGGAGAGCTGGCGCGCCTTTCTCACATCCATAAATTCATACACGGACACCCACAAGGTATGGACCCGAATACGTAAACTAAAAGGACAACACACACATAGCCTGCCCCTGGTTAGCACCACAGGGGACACTCTGGAAGATCAGGCTAACACACTTGCACAACACTTCCAACACGTCTCTAGTTCGGCGCACTATACAAACACTTTTATGCAACACAAAACATCTGCCGAAAAGAAGCCTATACGCGACAAGAACAAGTCAAAGTCTGGATAAAACTGTGAATTTACACTCCATGAGCTGAAGATTGCTCTTGCCACTTGTAAACCTTCTGCTCCAGGTGCAGACAACATTACATACACTATGATTCAACACCTACACGCAGACACCCTTGAGACACTCCTGCACCTATACAACCAAATATGGCTATCGGGGCACCTTCCAAGGCTTTGGAGGGAGGCCATAGTTGTGGCTTTTCTGAAAGAAGGGAAGGACCCTTCTTCTCCCGCAAGCTATAGACCTATTGCCCTGACAAGCTGCCTGTGCAAGCTCTTCGAGAAGATGATTAACCGGAGGCTCATGTACTTTCTTGAGTACAATGGTCTTCTCGAGAGCTGCCAGGCAGGCTTCCGGGCAGGGCGATCCACAAACGATCAATTAGTTGCACTGGAATCTTATATTAAGGATGCCTTTATACACAAACAGTACTGCATGACCGTATTTTTTGATATCGAAAAAGCATATGATACGGCATGGCGTTACGGCATCCTTGCAGACTTAAAATCGTATGGTGTAACAGGTAATATGTTGAACACTCTTGATAGTTACCTGTCCAAACGAACATTTCGTGTGAGAGTCGGGTCAGCACTGTCCAGAGTTCACATTCAAGAAAATGGCGTGCCTCAAGGCGGAGTTTTGAGCTGCACGCTTTTTATCGTCAAAATGAATTCGCTTCGGAAAGCATTGCCTCCATCGATCTCCTGTTTAGTATATGTGGATGATGTACAAATATCTTTTAAATCTTGTAACATATCCATATGTGAACGTCAAGTCCAGCTTGGGGTAAAGAAACTCTCTCGCTGGGCAGACGAAAATGGTTTCAAACTTAATCCCACAAAAAGTACCTGTGTCGTATTCTCAAAGAGACGTGGAGTAAGGCCCGATCCTGAAATAAACCTCAATGGTGACCCAATTCCTGCTAAATAGGAACATAAGTTTTTGGGTGTGGTGATAGATGAAAAACTTACATTCATATCTCACATCAAACAACTCAAACAAAAATGTCTAAAAACAATGAATATTTTTAAAGTTCTGTCTCACCAATCATACGGTGCAGATAAACAACTCCTGCTGCGCCTTTATACCGCTTTGGTAGGGTCTCGTTTGGATTACGGTAGTGTTGTCTACGGGTCGGCCACAAAAACAGCGCTAAAAATGCTCGACCCAGTGCTGCACCTCGGGCTTCGCCTCTCGTGTGGTGCTTTTCGTACAAGCCCTGTCGAAAGCCTGTATGTGGAGTGTGACAAGTGGTGCCTGGAGTACCAGCGAATTTATGTTGATCTTTTATATGCTTGTAAAATATCATCAATCGACAACCATCCTTTTAAACCTGTTTTCATGGATACATCCACGTCACAGCTGTTTTTAAATCGTCCATCTCTGTCTCTACCTTTCTCACTTAGGGTGAGAAGGAAAGCTTCTGAACTGTCAATCTCCTTTTTGGACACATTCAGAACATCTACCATTGACTTTATAGCCCCCTGGCAATTTCGCCCTGTATTGTGTGACCTGTCCTTTACACAATTACAGAAAAGCAGGGTACCACAAATAGCGATTTCACAACATTTTCAGTATCTGCAGCAAAAATACCAGGCTGCAGAATTTTTTAGTGATGCATCGAAAACTTCCATTGCGGTGTCTTGTGCTGCGCACGGACCCAACTTTACGGCATCTACATCGATGCATGTGAATTCGAGCATCTTCACGGCGGAAGCGTATGGCATTTTTCTTGTTGCTGGTCATATTGTTCAACATCACATTCAAAAATCCATCATCTACACAGATTCACTCAGCGTTGTACGAGCATTATCATCCAAAAAGCGTTCTAAAAATCACGTCATCAATCTAGTTTTTAAGACTTTAATGTCAGCGTATGTCAAAAATCTTGAAGTGATTGTATGTTGGGTACCGGGTCACTATGGGATTGCGGGAAATGAGACCGCAGACCAAATGGCCGCCGCTGCGGCACACACGAACACAGTGGACATTACAAAAGTACCGTACACCGACCTCAAGCCATACATAAGAGAACACCTTCGCAGAACCTGGCAAGCCGACTGGAGCACACAGACAGACAACAAGTTACACCTAATTAAACCACACCTAGGACCATACACTACTGACTCACACAACAGATTCTTTGAAGTTGCACTAGCTAGATTGTGGATAGGCCACACACACGCAACACACTCCCATCTGCTCACTGGTTCTCCAAGACCCTTGTGTAGCAGGTGTGGGGAGGGCCTATCTGTAATTCACATTCTCATTACATGCAGAGCACTCCACAGAACAAGACGCAAATATTTCCCACGACTATACAGACAACACATCCCACTACATCCAGCACTGTTTTTAGCGGATGATCCCATAGTCCCCCTACAACGTACTTTTAGGTTTCTTAGCAAAATCAAATTTTTACAGCTTATTTCCTATCACGCGTAATTCTTGCACGTAGTTTCATGCCCTGCACTATCACACCCTGGCCTTTTACACCAGCCATTCTCATTGTCTCACTGATTTTACTATTTTAATCTCTGCTCTTATTGAGTAGTCTTAGGGATTACATCTTCAACCGTCATACATAACCATTGCTTTGGCGCTCTTTGCCCTAGTTGGCCTTGCGCCATAAACATTCAATCATCATCATCATCATCGATCTGCTGGTAAACCTGATCGCGGTAGGTGAAGTATGTGTTGCTTAAACAAAATTCCAGCAACTCACACACGTGTTCAACCTCCAAAGGTGTGCGTTCCGCGAGCATTTGTTCCGCCAGCAGGACCTCCTTGCATGTTGCTACGGCCAAGTCGGCAGGAACCGAAGTGAAGAGCGACTTGACGTCGAAGGACACCAATACGTCGTCTTCATCAAGGGAAATGTCGCGGACTTTCTCCACGAAAGCTAAAGAATTGGCAATGTGAGTTGCTGTCTTTCCGGCGAGCGGGGCCAACACTTGGTGTAGGTAACCCGAAACTCGGTGCAGCGGCGACCTTGTGAAGTCGACGATGGGCCGTAGCGGAACGCCTGGCTTATGTATCTTCGGTAAACCGTAAATTGCAGGTGCAGACCCATTGGTACACAGGAGGCGATAGTAAAGGTGCTTCTGTTGCGGCGGTATGAACTGAAAAATCTTTGAGAGCAGCTTCTGCAGTTTTGCTTGAAGGCTTGTCGTGGGATCTTTCTGCATTGCTGCGTAAGTATCCCCGTCTGAGAGCAAATCCATCATCTTCTGGTCGTACTCACTTCTGTTGAGTATCACAACGGCGTTTCCATTGTCCGCAGGAAGCAAGACAGCAAGAGATACCCCAGTGTTGTCTATAAGATACCATGCGCAGACTGTAGCTGCAGTTACATCGGCGAAACTGGCAACTTCAGGAGGAGATTAAAGGAACACCAAAGCGACGTGGGCAGCAACAATAAAGCGTCGAATGCCCTGGCCGAGCATGCCGATGATCACGGTCATTCCATCGACTGGGATAACGCCGCTATAATAGCAAAGGAAAGGAACCCAGCCACGAGATTACTTTTGGAATCCGTGTTCATTCAAAAGACCAAGGACACTATCAAATTGACAGATGGCAATCTGCCGGCAAGCTACACCAGTTCATTACGCCACATTTTAGAATAAGAAGCGACTTACAGCTCTTGCCTGCTTAGTGTGATCAAGGAACCGGTACGGGTTCCGAAACGTCTGTGTGTTTTTCACCTTGACTTGATCAGTGACCGCAGTTCCTTCTCATCGTGAGTAGGTAGTGTTTGAATGCACTCGTAAGTGAGCCTGCCGACCTAAGAATTTTGGTGGTTGCATGTGATGTGATGGTGTATATGAAAAGATACTTGCAGACGGTTGTTTGGAGGTGTATTTGAACATTTAAAGGACTCTGTTTAATCTCTCAGCTTGACCGCCAGCCTTACGGTAGTATACAAACGACTTGATATGTTTGATACCTTACAGTTACAGCTGAGCCTGAAACTACTAGTAGTAGTATGTGGGTGTTTATGTCGTTAGGGCAGCCAAGGCCAAATAGTGCCAAGATCATATTTAGTGGTCCTTTGCTTTCATTTTATGTCTAAGATGTGTATGGTATAAGTATGACCCGATTACTAAAAGAAACTAATATATGTGCGTAAGCGGCTCTCATATTAAAAATATGAGGATGGTCCTAATGGTGGATGAAGGTCGATGATGGGTGTATAGCCCTCGGTAGTTCTCTTAATGCTGCGAGATCCGAAAGTTACATGTGATACGAGATCAGATTTAAAAATCGGCTTCAGCGAGAAATGATAATACACGTTTATTCGTGACTACTGGTTCATTTCCTAAAAATGAAAGGAAAGAAGTGGAATTTTGTACTTGTATAAATAACAGAAGTGTCTTGCATCGTTTAGGGATTTGCATTCAATGAATACATCTAGTATTGAAAGCCGCTCAGCACATCTGCTGCAAACTGGGGGTAATGAACCAGTTAGAAGATACGAATGTGTGCCATGTGTGTGGCCTGTTTGAAGCCTGCACATGTAGGTTTCATTGAACCTATTTTGTGTGTCTGTCATGAATTTGCCTATCTGCGGTTTTATTGTATGTAGTTTATTGTGTGTTTGTTCATCCCAGTGTTGTTGCCAGCGTTCACGGAGACGTCTTCGTATTACTGATTTCATGTCCTCGTATGGTACCTGTGAAATTTCGACATCACTGCGCAAGGCGGCCAGCCCAGCATTTTTGTCAGCGACCTCATTTTCACGTATAGCACAATTCCCTGGAACCCAGCAGCCTATTATCTTCAACCCTAAAGCATGTGATGTCACCATTTCCGGACTCACTCGGTTCATGACAACATTGCGACTATGTTTTCGTGAGTGCAGTGACCTGACAACGCTCAGAGTGTCTGTAAAAATATTTGATTGCTGTGTTTTTGTTCGTGTAATGTGCTGTAGTGTTTGAAGAATTCCGTGTGCTTCTGCCGTAAAAATTCCAGACTTTACGTTAATTCTTTTTGACAACACAAGTTAGGGCCATGTGCAGCACATGAAACAGCAGTAGCACTTTTCGAGCCATCTGTATAGAAAGCATTGTATTGGTGGTACTTGTGATGGATGTGTAGAAAATGCTGTACACTGAGCTCTCTTGGTGCATTATTCGTGACAATGTCTCTAAAGGAAAGGTCAGGTCTGTTACACTGGTGTCTGAGAGTTCGTTGAAAGATATCCCTAGTTCTTCAGCTTGTCTTCTCACTAGCAAACCAAAAGGCAGAGAAAGTGAAGGACGGTTTGAAAACAGGTTCGAAGTGGATGTTTCTTTTACGATAGTGTTACATAGATTCGTTATATTTGAAGACGTCTTAAGAGCATACGTTATGCCCGTAAGCATGCGCTGGTACTCCAAACACCAATGCTCACACACTATATAAAGCTGTCAGCAAAGCTTGTCCGGAAAGCGCAAGATGCAAGACAGAACCGGAGGTGTGGAACCGGGTCTAGCATTTTAAAGCAGTTTTGCTGGCTGAGCCAAATACAACGCTACCATAGTCCATGCGGGACCCAACCAAGCTGGTAAAAAGGTGCAAGAGGCACTCCTTATCTGCACCATGGGGGTAATGAGAGAGGACTTTCAGTATGTTTATGTTTTTAAGCATTTTAGTTTAATTTCCTTTAAATGTTATATAAACGTCAGTCTTTCGTCAAGGGCAAGGCACATAAACTTGTGTTCTTTTATGACCGCTAACGGTAGTCCACTTAACCCTTTGAGGGTCACGGCCGTACATGTACGGCATAGGCAAACACTTTCAAAATGGTCAATGACGTACATGTACACCATTGCTTGTATCTTTAAAAAGCGCGCCTGTTTCGCCAACTTCTCTTGCTTGGTATGTGCTGCCACGCTTCGGAAATACAACAATTTTTTTGTTGTGCCGATGGCTCTTTTTTTATTTTTTTTTACGATTTACTTAAGCGGCCCACCGGCTATCGTTTGCGCATCCGCTAACGAGAGGGTGCGCTGGGTATCGCCCACGTCGCGCCAGGGCGCCTCTCGCTTCTTTTGCCTGCCACAGACCAAGGCCGCGTGCGAAACTGATGAAGCTCTTTTCTCCTTTTTTTCTTTGATGAGAATTCTCCCCCATCCAGCCGCGCGCGCCCGCCGGCGCGTGCGCAGCGGGTGGATTTGGAATCGTCCTCCTGGCCCTTCCCGCTTTTTGCGCCCACGAAACTGATGTCTATCTCATCTTGATTCACTCAAAAGTTGCCGGCTTGTTACTCTTTCGTTTTTATTTACAATTTTGTTTGTGTTACTCATGAATAAACCGCATATATGTAACAATATAAACGATTTTTCTTGTCACTTTATGGTCACCCTAAAAAACTACAAAATTTTTTTTCTCTAAATAGATTCAACAGAAGAATTTATATCAGAAATAAAAACATCGGACCGCGCGGGTCGCATTTGGCGAAAAAATTTGACCCTCAAAGAATTAACGTAAGGTCAGGTTCAGGGCAGAGCCCCCGACGTTTTGTGGACAGCATAAAGGTACTTTTCTGAGGGTTTAATTTAAAACCATTCTTTTCTGTCCATTTAGACATTTCAGTTACCCCTAGTTGAATATGCCTTTCACAGACTGAGAGGTTGCATGAATTGTAACTAATCTGCACATCATCAACGTACATGGAGCATGATATTAAAGGTGGCAACGACTTCCTGAGCGTGTTTATTTTGATAATGAATATTGTGCAGCTAAGTACTCCACCCTGAGGAACACCATTTTTTGTACGGACACTGTGGAGAGTGCCGTCCCAACCCTCACACGAAATGTCCGCTCTGAGAAGTTGCCTTGTATTGTGTTAAACATATTTCCTGATATAACAATAGATTTGAGGTCACAAAGAATGCCGCAGCGCCACCTATAGTCGTACGCCTTTTCTAGGTTAAAAAATAAAGAGACTATATTGTTTATGTATGTAGGCATCTTTGACATGACTCAAACGCTACCAGCTGGTCCGTTGTGCATCTGCCTGAACAAAATCCTGCCTGGCAGTTATCAAAGATACCATTATACTCAAGAAAATATTATCATCATCATGAACAACCTATGTACGCCTACTGCAGGGCAAAAGCCTCTCCCAGAATTCTTTAATTACCCCGGTCCTGTGCCAGCTGCGACCAATTTATCCCCGCAAACTTCTTGATGTCATCTGCCCATCTAACTTTGTGCCATCCCCTGCAGCACTTGCCTTCTCCAGGGATCCAGTCTCTTACCTTCCATGACCAACGGTTATCTTTCCTTCGCTCTACATGCCCTACCCACGTCCATTTCGTCTTCTTAATTTCTACTAATATGTCCTTAACACGCATTTGTTCCCTGACCCACTCCGCGCTCTTCGTGTCCCTTAATGTTACACCTATCACCTTGCGTTCCATTGCGCGCTGAGTTGTCCTCAATTTAAGTTGAACCCTCTTAGTTAGCCTCCAAGTTTCTGCACCGTAGGTGAGTAGCGGTAAGATGCAGCTGCAATACACTTTCTTCTTAAGCGACAATGCTGGGCTGCCATTTATTATCTGAGAATGCCTGCCGAATGCAGTCCACCCCAATCTTATTCTTCGAATCATCTCTGCCTTATGGTTGGAATACAGGGTCACAACTTGGCCAAGGAAATATGTGTCTTCTATTTATCATACTCTCAAATACCTTACTTAGACAACTGGTGAGGGAAATTGCATGGTAGATTGCTGGGAGTGAGGCATCTTTCCCTTGCTTCAGTGTAGCCACTACAACTGCCTCTCTACATGAGGTAGGGAAGCGTCCTGCTAGCCATATTTTGTTGTAAAGATAAAGAAGTGTTTCGAGGGTGTCTGGGTGAAGATTCTGCATCATGGTGTACATGATGTTGTCTGGCCCAGGTGAACAAGCCCTACATGTGCCGAGAGCGAACATCAGCTCCTGTATAGTGTGTTCAGAGTTGTACTGGTCTTCTGATTGTCGGTTATCCCGAATCGGCTTGCGTTGCACAGATTTCCTGTATTGGATGAATGTATTTGTGTAATGGGCAGTGCTCGATATGTATTCAAAATGTTGTTTAGGTGCATTTGCTTGGTCTAAAGCGTGTGACCAATAGCACACACCAAAGGCATATTGTGCGTTTTCTGTCCTTTGAATTTTCGAGTTCTATTCCACACTTTCCGCGCATCTTTATGCAAATTTAATGAAGTAAAAAAGGCCGCCACCTATCTCTTTTGGCCTGCCGGCGACTGCGCCTACCCAGTGCCTTTGATCGCTTGAAGGTTACTAAGTTTTCGCCGGTTGCATGTATGCCTAAGACACCGCACGCCTTATTTTGGGCCTTTCGCGCAAGTCGCATTCCTCGTTCCACCAAGGCCTCTGAAGATTACGAGTACCACTCGGGCTCTGCGGATTGGCGCTTTCGGCAGACTCAAGAATATCCGATGTGAGGAAGCTACAAGATGCATCAATGCCTAAACGGCTGATAGTTGCGTAGGGGAGATTTCATTTTTCTCTAAATTTTATCAAGTCGGCATCACATTCTCTGAATTTTTTATGTGGAATTGAAATGTTTGGCCCACATTCTCGACATCTTAGGGTGACTGGGAAGTGATCACTTCCGTATGGGTTAGTGTCCACTCCCCATTCAACAAGCGGAAAAAGAATGGAAGAGCCTATAGCCAGATCGATGTGCGAGTATGTGTGGTGTGTTGTACTGTAATATGTGGGGTGTTTTTATTGAATAGGCCGGCTCCGGATGATAAAGGAAACTTTTCCAACAAGTGACCTCGGGCATCTGTGCGTTCCGACCCCCAGAGTTCACAGTGAGCATTAAGGTCGCCTACTAGTACAAAAGGTTCCGGAAGCTCGCCGTTGAGGGATTCGAATTCTGAACTTGACAGGTGGAAGTCAGGAGGAATGTATAAGCAGCAGACTGCAACTAACCTATAAATATTATGGCCGAGACAGCCGCTGCTTCGAGGGTAGTAAGTAACTAAAGTAATTGACAGGGAACAGATTTTTGCACACTTTCTACCCCTCCAGACGAGTGAATGCAGCTGTGCCTGTTTTTCCTGAATACCGCGTGTTTATTGATGAAGTTGGTTTGTGTGGTTTTTAAATGTGGTTCTTGTACGCACATGATATTTCGCTGGTATTTGTGCAGGATTTCATAGACGTCATCAGCTTTCTCATTAGGCCCCTACAGTTCCATTGGACAATGTTGTGAACTGCCATGAAAGTCCACAAAGAAAATTGATGCTGCTAGTCGAGAAGTTCTATTATTCAAGGGGTCTTTTATGTGCGTTTTATGTGTTCTGTGTAGGAGCTGTTACCGTAGGAAGTGCCTTTCTTGGCGCTCAACAGATAGCCGTCTCTCCTCGGACGTCTGTGATGTCGGTGAGCATGGCGTTACAACCATTTCATCATATGATGCCCTTGGAGTTGCCATTGGGTCACGTTCCTTCACACGGGCGCCCCGAGGGCCGCTTGGTGGCCGAGGCCCATGTGCAGCGGCGGCGGGGCGGATGACGCACCGGCAGCCGCTGCTCTTATGTTCGCGTTAGCAGCACCCCCAGAGCACCAGAGGGGCATTGGAACAGGCACAGGAGAAGCGACACCACCACGTGTGTTTGTCGCCACTGTGACTGCAGAGTCTGCAGGCACTGTGGCGGTGTAGGCTGCGAAGTGCAGCACGCTGGGGGCCGGTGGATCAGCAGTGCTGTACTTGGTTCCCACCGAAACCTGACGCCGCCTCACCCCCCATTGAGCAGCGTCTTCGTAGCTTCCTGAAGGAAGCATTGCGTGTCTTTTCCGAGCCTCTGGGTATGAGATGTTTTCAGTTGCTGTGAGAGTTATTATTTCCTTCTCGTCTTTAAACTTCTGACAAGACCGAGAGTAAGCGGCGTGAGGCCCATCGCAGTTACAACATTTTAACTGTGCGGTGCGGCAATCGTCCGTCTTGTGATCATGCTCTGAGCATTTTGCACATCTATCCTGGCCTCGACAGTTATTGCCGTGCCCGTACCGTTGGAACTTAAGCAGCGTCACAGGATCGAGATATATGGTTTCGTCTGAGAGTGGAGGGAACCTGCTTTTACGGACTCTAATAGGGTGCTACGGTCAAACGTCAGGATTATATGTTTGGCCTTATCTTTTTTCCGTTGTGCCTCATTGTGATACGTCTGACCGCCGTAACACCTTGCTCATGCAGGCCTTCGACGTTATCAGCATCACTTTCATTGAAAAGTTCAACTGCCAAGATAACTCCTTGGCAGCTAGTGAGAGTACGGTGGGATGTCACAGTGATGGGTAGATCTCCAATGCGTGTTTGCTTTAGTAAGTTACAAGACTGTTCTTTACTCTTGACTTCAATCAGCATGTCACCAGATGTTGTCTTTTTTGCCTCGTAGTTTTTTCCAACGATACTTTCGATAAATTTTGCGATCAGGTACAAGGACTTGGTGGTGATTGGTGTTTCTTTGTTCACTGATTCCATGACCAAAAATCGTGGGAAGTTTTCCGGGTTTACGAACACAAGGTATGAAAGGTATGAAACTGGCTTGAAGATGGCTTTGGTGCGGGTCCTCTTTGGGGCCATATCAGGTTTAGAAAAGGGTTTAGAAAATCGCATGCGAAATAGTATAGAGCAGGGAACAGAGGTGCTTTCTTCTCTAGCCTTACTCTGATAACTAGAGAGGTCCCGGAGCTCCCCGCCCCGTAAACGGACAGGGAGCCCAACGGCCGGAGGCTTCTGTCCCTTCGCCTTTCCACTCATTGCCACGGTTGGTCGCAGCGTGGGTGTTGGGGCTCGGGCTCCGCGGTGTCACCAACACTGTCACCAGGATTGCTCTAGGTGCCCCGTGCGGGGTAAGCCTGAAACTCAGTGGAGCAGACTTGACTACTTTATCGGATATTAACCCGTCTGGGATGTGCACTATTGCGCGAAAACTTCGGAAACTAACTGGATGATGGTACCGGATGAATTGAACGTAGTGAAACAAATTTCCAGCCCCCAACAAAAATCGTACGAGGGCTATACTATAACGACAGTCCCCTGGCGCTGCCATGAATTCCCCAAGAATATGTATGCCAAGTTTTATTATTCTTTCTCAATATATAAAACTGGCTGTGCGCGACCTTGTTTTGTTCTTACTTCTCTAGTGAGTGGTAGGTGATGCTTCGAGTGGCTACCTCTTCAACGCCGTGGCGAAGGCGTATTCACCTGTACTCAGACTTGAGGGTTCTCTGCATCTGGGTAATGCAGTGATATCCCCCTAGTGTAAATACGAAATGCTCTGGCAATAACTGTGGGGATACTATTTGTTCACAAGAGAACTTCTGTTCTCCAATAAGGAGAGTTCGTCACTGTTTTCGACGTATTGTCGAACTGTCGACGAGACCTCTGTTGTGACATATAGCGCACAAAAACGGGGACAGTATAGAAAACTTGAATACACTGAGGGTTGTCTGTTTGCGGCTCTTTGTTGACCTATATATGAGGTAGAGAATCAGGCACCAGGTTATGTGCACAGCGCCTAGCGATAGTTTAGGGCTCTTGTAGATGCTCATTGGCAGAGCTAAGAGTTCATGCAACCATTTTGTTATATAAGTCTACGATTGCGATTTGCACCCCAGTTTTTAAGCTCAATGTGTAAATAGTTACGCCAAGTTTGAATATTTATGGTAACTCAAAGGTGTAATAACAATGCGCATGTAAGAACTGGACAAGACAAGGGAGAACAACACAGCGCTGTGTGTTTTCTCCGTTCGCCTGTCCCGTCCTTACTTGAGGAATTTTATTACATCATATCAATACACCAACTAGCTCCCACAGCGCTTTGATGAACTCAAAGAAATCGTAATACGAACCCATTGAGCAAAAAGCGCGTTGGCGCGTGTTGAAGAAACCTCTTCTTGAAAAGCATTATACTCTTAGGACTTCTAGGCGCTAGTCTAAACGTGTTCGTAGCCAGAGGTAGCTCCTTGAGAATTGTTGCACAGCCCGAGGTGTTCACCACTCCAATGCTGCGAAAGCTGGGCGTCCGTACGACTACACCTTAGATATTCAAAGCTAAATAATCATGCCGCAGGATATAATACCAGAGGAGATATTGCCATCACCTGCCGTACTCCCAATAACATTCGTTAGCAACCAGCAGCTGTGAAGAGCTCAGAAGGCAGATGTAAGCATTCAAAAGTGTTTCCGCTGACCGTAAAGCAGTGTCCAAAGAGGCAAGAATACATAGCCAATTGGCAACGCAAGGCTTCAGCAGGGCGTTCGTGGCATTCAACATGGCCTCCATATTTCTACAATTATGATACGTAAATAGAGCGTAATCACCATCGGACATATTTAAAGCTGAACAGCGCGAATCTTTTTCTATTCCGGACAAACACAGCAAAGCCACTTCTATGCGAGATGGGGTACTTTGGCTATGACCATAAAACATCATGCTCAGTGATTTTGTTCGTTTATTACACTGATGTATCGCTGGTATGCTAAATATTCTCTGGTTGTTCTTTATGGTATTTCAGAGTCATTCATGGAACAAATGGGCGCTGTATAGCAAGCACGTAAATTCCCCCACACGCATTCCTGGAATTTGCGCATGGCCGACAACCCATCGAAAAGGAACACGTCCCATTGCAAGGAGCTGAGACTTTCTTCTAAAGTTACATGTTTATATAAAAAACGTGCCTCTGTAACCTTATCATCGGTTTTCTTTAGGGAGGTTTTGTAATAAAATAGACGTTGGTCAATTATGTCCCGTTAAGGTGAAAGCCCCTTGCGTGGGCGATAGTGTTAGGTCAATTAATCAACGTCAATGTTAATCACCAAATATTGATAAATCGGTCATTTGCTAGTTATATCATCTCTTATATACACCGGCCAAACAACTTCAGTGGATGCGGGTAGGTGGTCAGGTTGCATTTAAAAAGCCACAGCAGTAAAAAAGGCTAATAAATATACTATGACAGAAAGTAGAAAATAGAGAAGACGACACCCCTACTGTTTCCTTGCCACACTATGTCATTTTTGCCGTACCTTTTAGAACACAACTCTCAAGGCTTAGTTATCGTGGCGTTGCGTGGTAACTTGCTGTTGGCTTGCTCGTGCGTAGAGAAAGAAGAGAACAGCGATATTGGAGGAAGCAGTAAAGCGGTGACGGAGAGTACGGCGAAAGCGTAACGGCCCAGCAAACCACGTTACGTCGTGCAGATATCCCGGAGACGTCAGCAATCGATATTGCAGATGTCCAGGAGACGTACCGTTGGGATCAAAGTTTTATATATTCAACGTTGCTACAACTGCAAAAAAACTGTCCAAATCCAACGAAGGATAACGTACAATAGACGTCTCATGGTACTTTTATACGCTGTTTACGGGACGTTACCTTAGTGGTATGTCTTGTGGATATTGTCGTGGTACGCATGCAAGACGTATATAGATGTCTGTTCTATATTGGTTTTCTGTCTTTGGCACAAGCATTAGTTTTTTATATTCATGACTTGTGTACGTTAGTATGATTTTGTTGAGATGGACCTGTATGCCTGAAATTTACATTCTTTATACATTATTTGGAAGTTTGGCCAGCCCCCTTTCCAAGGTTGCCTACGTGTTGTGGGCATTTATACCTCAAATACATGTCTTACTAGCTATTCAGCACTGCTTGTTGATACTTGTCACCTGGTTTCTAGATTAATGTGTTTCCACTTTTGAAGTGCTGCATACTGCATGAAGTCTCATATGAGAAGTGCCAAGCTGACCGCACACTCTCGCAGAAGCACACGAAGCACACTCTAAACAAGAAATCTAGCATCAAAAACAAGAGGCCCCAGCAAACCACTAACATCCCTGCGACGTCCCAAAAAGATCCGAATGTCTATTTCCCAGCAGTATCTCTATTTGACATCCGTACAACGTGCAATATTTTAATGAAAATTTTTGGATGTTGAGATAACGTTGCTGGCACCTTAATGTCGAACGTTCTTTGAACTTTGCTAAAGATGTACTCTGGATGTTACTCCTGCTTCATTTGGGGACGGTATTTAGACATATTTTGCTGACGTTGTTCAGATGTTGCTGGTATGACCATTTTTTACTTCGAACATGTCTATCGCAGATACATTTATTTTAGCTATATCTGCTATACTTTATTTTCAAACTCTCCGCAGGCATACTGTATTGAAGTTACCGAGGGGTTTTGTATGTGTTTTGTAAGGGTTTTGTACCGAGGGGTTTTGTGCAAGCATTGTAATCCACCACTATTGCTTTGAACCTTTGACCTTTAAAACAGTAGCCCAATACCGAACCTCACAGAAAGAGGCAGGGACTTAGTGCAGAACTCGTTTACAAGCGACGTCGCCAACGAGCCTTCTAAGGTGTTTTTTTTTGTGGGGGGAAGGGGCGGGGTTCATTGCCGTCAAATCTGAACAAAATAAGATAGGATAATGAACGAAGACGAAATTAGCATAGCTTTACTTGCTACGTGATTTAACCTTGATGTTACGTACCGACTGCCGCTTCATGAATTCAAAGTGTGCGGAAAGCAAATTTCGGGGCTGCCTTGATACTGAGGTTACCTCAAACGTCACTTGTAGGTTAAACGGCAAGGTTCTCTGCCTTTTTTTGCCTTGAAAAAAATTTCGATGACACCCTCAATGCAAAAAAAAAACCTTAAAAAATCCGTGAGGTTTTGCCAAGATTCGAACCATAGAATTTCAAAACACAGCACCAACACCTAAGCTCCAATCCAATAGAACACGACGGAAAACAATGCGTGGGGCCAGGAATTTTGTACCCTAACAGAGGCTGCCAGCGAATATGGTTGGGTGATTCCTTTTGGTCGTATTTGACAAATTTCGGTGGTGCTAACGCTTGTTTCTTCCGCACCGATCTTGGAGGCGAGGTCAATTATTCTAATACTGCAAGTGATGTAACCAAAGCTCTCTTTTTTAAGCCAAGAAAAGCTATCGCGCTTCATCGTTCCCCCTCTGCAAGCTACGGTAGCTGCGAATAAAATTGAATGCACCACAAGATTTCTGGCGTTGATAAACTTTGTTCGTTACGCACCAATCTTGCAGACAAGCCCATAATGATAACACTACAAGCGATGTAGCCAGAGCTCCCGTATTTAACTCGCGAAACCCCCCGATGAAAGCCAAGCTAGCCACGCAGGAATGCGCACTTTCGAACAGAAATAGCTTTTAATTTGCCTCAATGCACCAAATTACGGCACGTTAAAAAAAAGGATTGTTTTCTGCAAACGTAATGACCCCAAATCAGGAGATGGACATGGAATCCGGACGATGTCGCGTGCTTTCGGATGCCTTCTGGCTCTGCGTCGACGCTGATATCTGGCGTACAGCATAGACATCGGCGTAGCTACATAGGAGCAGTGTGAGAGTGAACTTGCCAGCTTGGACCTAAGTAAGCAGCTTTGGCTCGTTGAAAGGGCGAAGACGGCAGGCCGCACCAACGGAGTCCTGGACTGAGGACCCCCCCCCCCCCCCCCCACTTCCAAGCTCGATCTACCTGTTCAATAAATTTTGTCCTCCCCGTACTCTTCCCGCGTCAGTTCACATCACAGTGCATTTTGCCGACGCGTCAACGCGAGGCGATGTCGACGCACGAAAGCGCGGAAAATACGCTGCAAGTGGTTGCGGCGTCAGAACAAATCGTAAAATTACGGCGCCCACAACCCCACGGCAGCTGTATTTCCACCGTACACCCTGAAATTGCCTTAAATGCCGTAATCTAGATTATCGGTACAATTACTGTTTTCTTTAAGCGATACCCACGCTCAAGCTTTTCTTTTATATAATTAGAAACTAATATCTGTATTTACCAATAACTTGGGCATATATTTTGCAACGCGTTTTTATCAAGGTGGCTCTCTTTCAGGAACTAGTTTTTCCCTCGGACGAACACGAGACAGGAAGTCGCTGCGCGGCCCTAGAGATAATATACTGACTCTAGAGGGAAAGCGCGCCGCTGAGCCAGTGCATTGGAACCGTACGACACACAGTGGCAGACATGATACAACGATTTGAAGGTTGCCAGCTGATTTTTTGCTTACTAAAAACGGCGAAAGCGATGGGTTGTAATCTGGCAACGTGCTACTGTGGCGTTTCCGCGTCCGGCTAGCGAAGCACGCCGGGATTAATTGTAACATGGCGGACCGCTGGCTGCAGGCGGAGTTTGTGTAGGCGGCGTCGACAGCATTGCGTACTTTATCTCCTGTGGGTAGGTAACCGACGTGTTTTCGGTTTAGCGTACGTGGGACTTATATGTACTGAGACTATTTGAGCAAGATGTGGCAACGCTCACACAACGCTTGCGCGCAAGCTCGAATGCGACTGATTGCATGCGCGATGACGCCAAGGAGTCAGCTGATCCGTACTGGCCGACAGAAAAATGAATATCCGTATGATCTCCGTGCATTTTTGCGCTGTGCCGCTTTATTTGCAATTCTGTGACATTTTGCGAGTGAGTCGCTCAATGCTTTTCAAATGAAGTGAAGTGAACTGTGGCTTTAGCTCAATAAAAAATCCTTATTGACACACACACACACACACACACACACACACACACGCGCGCACGCACACGCACACACACACACACACACACACACACACACACACACACACACACACACACACACACACACACACACACACACACACACACACACACACACACACACACACACACACAAACATCGCATGGGCCAACGCTGATATTGCCGGTGAATCGCGGCCCTTTGAAGCACAGGAACGAAAGAGCGCGGTCGATCGCAGGCCAACAGAGTGGCAGAATGCATGCCAAGGGAGTATGCGAAATACATGCAGTCCGCGGCGTGTCCCGTTTTCCTTTTTGTCTGTATTCGTCAAGTTCTAGCTGCTTTCCACGACTTCAAAGGCAAAGTTTGCGGGACTGAATGGGCAGTAATTTACCGCACAGAGCGCACGAGGAGAGAACACTGACTTATTGATTTATTGTGGCTGATTCAAAAAGAAACCGTATTTCGTTACCTATTTTTTCGTTCTACCCTAACGAACGTTTGCGCGAAAGTTCGAAGCACGAAGAGCTGTAAGAAGTTCCATGAATAAAGCAACTGGAACGGAACGACTATAAAAGCTTCTTTTATTTCTCTTCCAACTGGAACGATCACTGGCTGCCACTCCGTAGCCTGTAGTGAACTTGCGGTAGTCAAGGTCAGATCGGAATCGTGGTTCCGGCGTCAGTTCAGGGGAAATAGATAGGGTGCTTATCGTGAAGAAAGAATGACAGCCTCGCAAGCGCCCGGAGAGGCACTTGCTCAGCGCCTGCATCCGAGTTGTACTAGTTGTACACATTTTGTACGCACGCAGATCTGAGCTGGAGACTGCACACACACACACACACACTGCGCAAGTCAGGCGCAAGGGCCTCGCCACTTCCTAGCACACTTAAAGAAAATCGAAACCAAAACTGAACTACACACTTACTCTTTCTCCGCTAATTAGAGCTTAATTACACTAAAAGTTTTTATAAAGCTAGTTTTAATTACTGCGGCAATTATTTGTAACTATTTTGCTTCAGTGCCTTGTTTTAGTTAAATAATTACGGAACAATTTTTTAGAAAGCTGAATACAATTGATCTGGCAACCATGGGAATTGTATCATGTCAGCGCCCACGATTGGTACGGTCTCGGAGCTCGCTTGACCCCCTGGCGCGGCCAGTCCGATCGTCCGACAGTGTATTAACTGCACTCCGTATCGATACGCGTGCTACAGGCCGGTGACGGCACGGGTGTGCACACCTTGAACTTTCGTTATTTCGGTGATTTAACTACCATGGATGTCTCTACCGGACGAAGAAATACTGCCAAGTAGTGGAGGTAAGTGAGTACTAGTGAGCCTTATTTTCTTGTAATATGTATTTAACGTAGCAGAGTTGCTCTCGAAAGTGTAAGCGTTTCGGTACGCGTAAGCGGTTAGCCCTAACGATTTGAGGGACTCGCTTTGTGCGTTGCGGAGATTTGTCGGTAGACCTTGGTACCTGGCTGCTGCGTTTGTAAACAGAATCAATTCTCGCGCAATTTCTAGCCCTGTGTTTGGTGAAGTGTTTGTGTTCTGTCCTGCTTTGCTAGGCGAATGTTTTGATATGAAATAAAATAAGGCAGGCTGGAGAGTGCGAATATAAGTGCGTGTGCGAATATAAGCGCGTGTGCGAATATGAGCGTGTATTTATTACACGCACATTGTGTACTTTTAGCGTGATATTGGTTTTTGTTTTGTTTCTGCCGATGCCGTTTTTTTTTTGTTATAATAGTTTTCGGTTAAAAAACGTGCCCAATAAATTGAATGATTGCCGTGCGTGTAGCATTAGAATAAAATAATAAATCGAGTGAATTCCGAGAGTGCAGCATTTGATTAAAATGTCATTCGGATGCTTTTTTCGGGTTTCGATTGAGTGTTCAATCTTTTCGAACGTTCAGTTTGGTCGTGAAATGTTGGAATGAACAACGTGTCTGCAACCCGAATTTATTTGTAACGTCAGAACTACACGCATGTCGTGACTGGTACAGTAGTATGAGCAGCGCTGGTTGTGCTTCGTACTCTTACTGCAGCATCGCAAACGTAAATTAACCTTTCAGACCCTCGTAAAAATATTCAAAAATTGCTGTTACATTTCCGTCACTTATAGAATTTTCAGCTTAATAAATTTATTGTGGAACACACCTTGGTGATCAGACTAACACAGCATTAGGGATTTCGCAGGTTTAAGGCAGAGTATGATTCTGTTGTCTGGCCTGTCGTTTCCTAATAACTTACATGTTGCAGTCTGCTAACTGGTGCAGCTGAGACTATGTGTGGATGTGATTATGCTGTAAAAATGTCTTGCACTACTTTGATGCTTCCCGCTATACAACGTATGCTTCAACAAAAAATGTAGGCCTAGCAGGACAAGTGAACAGGACAACATGACGAGTGTTTCAGTGATGTGCTTTTTGAAGGTTTAGTTATGCATATATACCTGCTAGCCCACCTCGCCATTCTGCTGCACGAAGCATACGTCCATGGCAGTGACGCTGTCCTGGTTTGTGTATGTTTCCTTTTGCCACATTTTGTGGACATGGCTTCATACGTGTATATATTGTCACTTCAATCCACCAAGCGGTTAGGATAGACACAGAAAAATATTTTGCAAGTTCAGAGCTGTAGCTGGGATAAAATGTCCTCAGGGTCCCCATTCCCGAAATATAGTTCTTATGTATAGTGGTACCTCACATTAGCGGTCATAGTTAGCGTTAAGGTTGCCTTAGTAGTGCCAATGCTGACATTAAAGTATATCCACTCCGCTCTCTTCCTGTCCCTTTATGTTACACCCATCTTCTAGCCTTCTATTGCCTGCTAAGTCATCCTTAATTTAAGTTCGACCCTTTTAGTTAGCCTGGAAGTTTCTGCCTCGTAGGCCAGTACCGATGGGATGCAGCTGTCATACACTGTATTTTTCAGGGACAATGTAAGCGGCCATTCTGTATTATACCTGTCTTACAAATCTGTATTAACAACCCAGATTTTCCTGTATCCATGCCTAGATTGATGAACTGGCTTGCAAGGGAGGTGCTACTGCAACAGCCTGCACAAGGCGCCTGCTCAAGCTACCGTTGACGGTCAACTTGGCGCAGGACTTCTCCTGGTTTGGGAAACAGGGAACACGCTTTTTTCCACCTGCGGGTGGCATCCTGCATTGTGTGTAACTAGATATCTTCGAGTTGTTACCGACATCAAATTCTTTCACTAGACAATGTATAATGCCCAGATTTATATTGTCAGTCACACCCTGCGCAAATATCAGCTTTGTCGACAACCTGCGGCTTCTTAGTTTTTATTGCTAGAAGCGGTATTAAATTTCTTTCAGCCTTTGCACCATGAACTTTTTGCTCACTTTCCAACCAATCCGGTCTGCAACTATTTTGAAAGTTTCTGGCACCACAACGAAGAACGCAAACTCTTCAAGAATCCCTACCATAACTGATGATGGAGGCATGCACCATTAATTATTATTGAATCATTTCCGTGCTTCCGTGCGTTTTTATTTTGTGTAATTGTTCTTTGAGCGTATCACTTGGTGTGAATCATGTAGTCAAGTAAATCGGTCTTCTTGTAACTAATATTCAATCATTTCCGTGTTCCCCGTTTTGTTTTTTCGTTTGTTCCCCAATAATATTACTTTGTGTAAAATATTGAAACAGTGTAACCTGTTGTTTTCCTAACCAGAATTCAATAAGTTGTTTTTTTTAAGTTTTTTGTTGTTTTATTGTCCTGCCATTTCACTAACTGTGAATCATTTCATAACGTAAATTTCTACTGCTCTTGTAACCGCCGTAGTCATTTCTTCATACACACCTTTTCTATAGATCATAACCATTCCCCTAGATGTTAGTTTGTTTAAAGTAGCTTAAATTTGTATTGCACTTACAACCACCACTCAACACCACTTCTGTGTTTCCTAGGTGCTTTTGTTTTATTGTTCCACAAACTTTTCACTATCTATGAACTATTTAGTTCCGCAAATTTGCTGTGTTTTTATAACCGCCATTCAATCATTTCTTTGTTTTCACACTTTTCTTGCGTTGTTTTTCACCCAATTATTTTAATGTGCGATATTTCAAGTTGGATAACTATCTTGTGCTTGTACCCTGGGTTTACATGTCTGCTTTTCTTCCTATTTTTTGTCAACCTTTCTGCTGTGTGACTTATTTATAGTCATGAATATCTCTACTATTCTGGTATTTGTACATTGTGTCCCCTCTGGGCCAGGGCAGATAGGAATGAAAATTAAAGTGGTTGTGTTGCGAAAGCATATCACATAATTTGGAAGTCAATATAAACTGTTTTACCTGAACTCATTTGTGTTTTATGTGTACTTTGAAAGCGTTCTTACTACCCAGCGGCAGGTACTTACAGATAGGATGGGAGGCTGTCATTTTAACTATTTTACTTTTTGAATTGTTTCTGTGATAGTTTATTTGCAGAAGGCCTGTACAGCCTTGCTCTACGGTACAATTTGATGACGCTACGGTGGTTGTCTTAGTGTCCAGGGCGCTTGTGCTGATCTGGACGGGTTTGCTGTTATTTACTGCCTCTTGTTTTCGATGCGACATTTCTTGTTTAGAGCTGTGCTTCGTGTGCTTCTGCGAGAGTGTGGTCAGCTTGGCACTTCTTATATGAGACTTCATGCAGTATGCAGAACTTCAAAAGTGGAAACACTATAATCTAGAAACCAGGTGACAAGTAACAGTAAACAGTGCTGAATAGCTAGTAAGACATGTATTTGACGTATAAATGCCAACAACACGTAGGCAACCTTGGAAAGGGGGCTGGCCAAACTTCCAAATAATGTATAAAGATCGTAAATTTCAGGCATACAGGTTTCCGACATTAAGGTACTAGCAATGTTATCTCAACATCCAAAAATTTTCATTAAAATATTGCACGTTGTACAGATGTCTAATAGAGATACTGCTGGGACATAGACGTTCGGATCGTTTTGGGATGTCGCGGAGATGTTTGGTGTTTGCTGGGGGGATGGTAGTAAGCCACAGCTGATAGAGACATTCAACCAGATATACAACCGAGTACGGCACAAAAGTAGCCCTCTCGAGTGTAGCGGGGGAGTTAGACGGGAGAGCATGGCAGCAGCTGGTGACCATGGTGGAGCGGGAAGGGGCACACAACTGCAACCACGACAGTCGGCCGGATTGGACTAGCCAGCGCACGTAGTGGGGGAGCTCGGGGCGCGAGGTGAAGAGGCTCTGCATTCTCGTGCGTGTCGAGGAAAATGTTGTATACTTCTTTTTCCAGAGTGGGTGAAGTGTTTTTCAGTGTCGCCATCTCCCAAAACCACTATGTGTAAGGAGCGAGGGCCCTTGTGTGCTGGGCTGTTGCCTCCTCCTATCAATGTCGTCGTCGTAGTCGTAGTAGTAATCGCAGTCTCATGTAGTCGCTGTACTAAAACACCGGAAAATTCGTTTTCTTCTCGCGGTGGAACGTACCTCGTACTAAAAAACACCGGCACAGTCGCCTATGCTTCGCGCTGGAGCGCTTCGTGCCTGAAAGACATGATCATTTTATAGAAAAGCTGCATACTTTACCCACAAACGGTTTTATCTCCATTGTCTAAAACGCCAAGGCACCACGAATGCACTTGTATGCTGCATGCTTCGCCCCTCCCCAGGTTTCACGTTCGTGGATATGACGCGGGATTTTTTTTCAAGCTGCTATTTGCTGCACAAGTAGTTCTTTGATGTGGTAGAATAACCCGTTGTTTCCTTGATGTTCCTTGCCTGCCGCCGCCGCTTCGTCGGGCGGACTGAGGCTCACGAAGCCTTCGCCTATGAACGAGTTTCCATCGCTGTCCCGCAGCGTGGTTTAAGAGCATTGCGCAGACCCTCTCACTGAGGATGACTGCACGCACAATTACACCTCTAAAAAGCCAACTTTTCTGACGACGATGACTATGATCATCGAGGAAGCCTAGAAAATTAAAACGCTTCGCAGCGAACCACGGGGACAGTGCCGTTCTGCCCATGTCGTTAGAGTTTGGATGAGGAGCAAAGGGAGGGAGTGCGCAAGCATTCGACGTGCGCACCTCCGATGTGCGCGACGTGCGCGATGTGTGCCTATATAGACAAAACGTCATGTTATGAGTTGAATATCAACAACCGTCACCCACTACCGTAACCCATAGTATGATCGGAATGACGTTCTTGAGCATGGCGTAAGGCTGTTACCCGCAGGACGTTAGTCCTAAGGTCGGGGTTTTACATTTATCATGTCATGCCTACCATAACATTTTATTGTTTAACACATTGAACCGGCACCCACTGGAAAAAGTACTCACGGTACGCCAAGCAGCAAGCGCCAATATATACCATCGACCCCAAACCAATATGCTATGCCTACGGAGGGTTTTTCTGAAAAAAGTTTCACATACGTCCAGAGTTGCTCGTACTTGCAGTATGGGAGTAGACTGCCGAGGAATCCATCACCAAAAATCTTCGCTTGAATGGTCGTCGTCAGCCGGAGGGGCAAAGGGTTTTTATTATTTATTTCCGAGTACTGACTCGCCCCGCGCTGATAAGAACAGAAATTTATTAGAATGCTTGTTACATATATAAAGGTTATATTCACTTTGAACATGAACGAACAAATTAAGGTGTTTTAACAGTGTAGTCATAAAATTGGCAAACAATAGAACTCAATTAGGAAAACAAAACAAAAAAAACCAATTCACTCACCCACGCTCACGTAAGATCCGAGACCTTTAAGGCCCTCCGGCAACATGTCGCACATACATCTCCCGTGATGCTGTGATCGTTTCACTCACGATTAGCTTCTTCATTTTGCGCAGGTAGTTTCGGCTACATAGTCGTCGGAGGATCATGTCGGTACCGGTGTTCCACGAGCCAAGTGCCCCGACAACGATCGCGTCGACTGTGACCCGTTGATACCGCCTCAAGAAGAAGTTTTTGACTGGTTGGTACTTCTCAATCTTGCGGGTACGGACCTCTCGGAGTGCCGCCAAACGGTTGTCGAATGCACGCATATGTCGAGGATGATTGCTTCTTCACCTCGAGCCAACACCAGGTCAGGGCGAAGCGTGGTGTCCCCGACCGGCCGATTCTAGTGGGTGACCGTCAGGCGTCCAGTGGATGCTCTCTTCACCCGCCTCACGACGGAGTTGTGTCGCTCCGTCAGAGCCCAGCTCTGGACCATGCAGTGGAACTGGACGTGTGGTAAAGTTTTGTTTGGGTGGCCACACCTCCTGCACCGCTGGTCCGTTGCCGCAGCCCAAGGGCGAGCTCTATTCAATGGGAGCGGGTTCAATCTCGCTCTGTGAATAAACCGCCAGTCAGTGAATGTTGTATATTTGCCTGACCTCATGAAGTGCGCGCTTGCCCGGTCCATTGAAACTCATTCCGTCACTTTTCCCTCATTTCTTTTTGGTGCAGAGAGGTGTCACGTTCCGAGGTCTGCATGGCGTGGAGAGTTCGGAGCACTTTACGTTGGTGACGGAGCTACAGTGACCTACCGCTGCATTCCATGTAGGCGCCATCTCCTTGCACTACCCAGGTCACACCAAGGCGACGCGATGCCTTCCTGGCCTCAGTCCACGCCGATTGCAATTGGGTGGCTGTTGCCCGGTACTCACCATCCGTCTCTCCAGCAGGGTAGGGTTCTACGTCCTCAGTCCATGCTGGCATCCGCAATCGTCTGGTGGTCGCCGCGGTGACAGCATTGTGTGCTAGCTCTCGGACCTCTGGATCTGGAGATGAAAGCAACTTAAAAGCATTGTCTACTCGACACGCATTGCTTACATCTGCGGCAACTGGTATGCAAGCAGCACATGCGGCTTCGATACCATACAGGTAGTCAGTAGAAGTGTTGGATGGTAGATACGGCGACCGCTTTATGAGGGGTCTTATTGCATCATCGAGCCTCTTCCACGTATCCATGCCAAGTGTGCCCATTCTCATTGAGAGGTTTAGGACCGGGAACAAGAACGTCCTGATGGCATAAATACGTTGCCATGGTGAGAGCATGGACGTAGGGATCCTCGTTCCCAGGTCGATTGCATCGTTGACAGTGGCCTCGGGTGGTATTACTCTGTACCCGACGGGGCGTCCAAGAAGTTGCTGACATTCGAAATCCGCAATCACTGGTATGGGCGTCCCGTGTATAATACGTGCAGTGTCCGGCACTTCGCCGGGTTTAGGCTCAAGCTCAGCCGATCTGCCATAGCCAGATCATCCATAGCCAGATCATCCATGCCATAGCCAGACCTGCCATAGTCAGATCATCTGCGCAACGCAGTATGCCATGGCGTCTCTCTCCACCCTGTACGGCACGCACCACTGAGTCGATCACTAAATTAAAGAATAGTCCGCTGTGCATACAGCCCTGTCGGATCCCAGAGGAAATTGTTATCGGCTCGGTGCGGCCTCCGTCTGCCACAATTGTAGTGGTGTTTTCACTCTAAAGGTCCCTGATGATGTCAGTGTAGGCTTCTCCGGCATCGGAACATCGCACGGCCTTCTCGACTGCATTGTGGGCGATGGAGCCAGAGGCGTTGGCGAAGTCGAGGAAGCTAACACAGATGTCAGCTCCACCAGTCCGTGCTGCGTCCACCCGCTCTTGCAAGATGAAGTTATGCTCGAACACTCCATCGTAAGGCAGAAACCCTTTCTGGCTCCTGCACAGCACGACTTCATCGCACAACCACTGCTTCATTCTTGCTGTAAGGCAGCCAGCATATAGCTTTGATATCGTGGTTCCGAGCCATCTTGGCCTCCAGTTCGTCGGGTCCTCTTTCTCTCCCTTCTTGTAGATCAGGACTGTGCGGCATTTCCGCCATCTGTCTGGTACTCGGCGGTGGTGCAAACATACATTGAAGACAGCCGCTAGGTAGGTGCCTTCAGGGTCTACACTCCGCCAATGCTCGTACGTGAGGAGGTCCTTCCCAGGGGTCGTATTCTCGCACTTCCTGAGTCTTCCCGCCACTTCCTCCGAGCTGAACACCACCATGTAAACTTCACTTGCGGCTGGAGTCTTGTTGCGAAATATGGTCGTATCCGCCTTTTTCGCAGCCTACACTGAAGTGAAGTGCAATTCCAGCTGGGGGAAGGGGGTGCTGCACAACGTCGAGGACCCTTCTACTATCAGTCGGATGGCTCGACGGGGGTTCTTTCTATATAGTCTTTGTATTTTTGGGGGTTTTCCGGATTACCCTGGTGTCTGGCCCTTCTCTCCGGAGCTACTGCTGGTAGCGGCAGCGCCTTCAAAACAACCTCCTTTGCGGTCTCCAGTACCTCCTCAAACTCCATCCACATCTCTGGAGAAGCCACTTCGCCACGTATTCTGCGCAGTAGCGTGACATACAGGGAAAGTATGTTGTCTTCGGCGCTTACTTCTTGTTGCGTGATGGGGTCTATTCGAGAGGTTTCAGCCGCATCACCTTCATCCGCACCCCTGTCATCACCGCTTACGAGAGTAAGGAAGCGCTGACGTCTGCCGGCTAAGGGGCAAGTTGTTCATAAGGTGCCGACTCAGGTACTTCTGCGACCAATGGTGCCCCTGATGTCTCCTCAGGCAATGCAGGGACAGCGACTTCATCTGTAGCACCAGTACCCGTGCGCATGTCTTCACCACCCGTAGTGCCAGGCAGCGGTGTTGACGTATTAGGTAATGCCGCAACATCCATGGTTGTAGATGTGGAAAAAGTGTTGGGACTGCTTCCATCACTCGGGCCTGCAGCGCTCTCTTGCGATCGGACGACTTCTTGATCGTGCAGTGTATTCTCATTTTCAGGGGCCAGCTCAACCCTCTCCGTGTCCCTTCTATCGCTGAATACTGGAGGGGCTGTTGTGGGTGCCGCGTTATGAAGGTCCAATCTGGCTACCTGCTTCCTGTGCCACTGCGCATGGTTGTAGAGGCATTTTTGGAACAGAATGTGAGGTCACAGTCTGGGCAGCTGTGCTTCTGGCGCGTGGTCACCGCAGCTGCAGAGCCTCCGGCACGGCAGACGTGCAGTGCTAGGCGAAGCCCCAAGGTCTCGTTGCATTTCGAACAGCTGTTGATGATCTCCTAGATCCGAATGTCATGATTACTTTCCAGATGGCGCTGGAGCGACGGTCTGCGGCTTGTCCAGGGTGCACGTCAATACTTCGCGTGGTAGCCAGCCTCAGTGCAGTTGAAGGCGGAGGGGGCGCGGAAGAACACAAGTAGTGTGTTCCCTTCGCTCCATGGTTGTTCCCCTTCTGGAGGGGCCCGTCATCAGCCTCTAAGGCCAGCGTCAGCATCCATTCGCCTTAGTCGTCTGTGAACACAATGCCAGACCAATCATCAAAAATCGTGGTGTGTTGGCGATTGGGCTGCAGATTCCTAAGCTTTGGTGTCAAAGCGCTCCTGGATGGAGTGGAAGCTAGGTGCTGAAGGTTCCATCTCCGCCGCTAATCGGCCGTCAAGTGCGCCAGAAAATCCCAGCCAGGGACAGGGGTGGGTGACGTTGCCGAGCAAGGTCAGTAGGGGCCGCACGATCAGACAGCCAGGCGGGATCCTGGGTAGCAGAACCCAGGCAGAAACCAGCAGGCCCACGACATCAGCCAGGAACTCCCAGGACAGCAGGCAGGATCATCTACGGAGCAGAGGCCAGGGCCCAGGCAGAGGGGCAACCCCTGTCAGGGCCAGGACCAGCTTAGCCAGAAGGCATAGTAGGTGTGCAGCAGGTCCAGGGTCCGGAGGAGGGGTGGCGGAGCAGGACCAGGACAAGGCCAGGACTAGGCAAAGCATCAGTAGGAGAGCAGCCAGGAGCACCAGGGGCAGCAGGCCGCAGGATCCAGGGAGCAGAGTAGAGCCAGCGGGATCCGGGGGGTCCAGACTGGGGTCTAGGGGTCCGGGGCTACTCGGGGAGAGTGACGCCTTTGTGCAGATACTATACCAGCTTCTCGGCCATGGCTGTATAAAAAAGCACTGGAAAAGAACTTTGATCTTAGCCAACAGGTCGGCAAGCGATAAGTGAAGTCTTCTGTACGCCATTCTGTGCTCTCCGGAGTTTATTTTGTGAACTGAAGGTTCTGGGCAGTTAAGCGTGATTATACTGGCGTGCACCGACAATCACGATGCTGGCCGCGGGCACCGCAGGGCCACCCAGCCTCCCTTGCCCGCCCGAAGGAACCGCCGACATGCAATCTGGGTCCGCTCCTGGGGTGCTAGGCCTACCGCCAGCTCCTCGGCCACCGGTAGGATTGCCATCCCACCAACCAACAAATGCGTTACCTGCAGGGACTGCACCACAATATATGAGTGCAGCCACGCGCGCTAACAACACCCAAGGTGTCATGGACCATGATGGCAGCTCGATCTCTTCTATATCCCTCAGTCCATCAACACTGTGATTTACGAGCATGCCAACAATGACACACCACCTTCATTCGAAGACGACAAATGTCAACTTTTTGTTCCATCCAAACGGTGGCCTCAAAAATTTCTCTTGCTACTCCCGACAACACTGTGAATGCGACGTCCCCGAAGCATGGGCTTACTGAGATTCTGAAGCCCGTGTATTCCACTAAAATATTCACGCACTTCAACCCTTTTTACTAAAGGACAGCTTAGAAGCAAATATGCCACATTGCAGCTACGGCCAAATTACAAGCTAAACCTACTCGCCATCCATACAAGAAACACTGCTGCTACGGAACACCTCCTGAAGATACCTTCCATCGGAGACAAACCTGTGCGCACTTACGAGCCCCGCCCAGAGACCTGTGCTCGTGGAGTCGTCAGAGGAGTGCCAGGGGACATCTCTGATTTTGAACTTCATGACAACTTGCAGCAGCGAACACCAGTGTGATCTTGCGTGGTATTTGGGAACCTCTGGGGTAGTGCACATTGTATTTCCTAGTGACACGAGACCAGACTATGTATTATTGGGCTACACGCGTTACCAAGTGTCGACTATTCCAAAAAACCGACACAGTGCACCCGCTGTCAGCGTTTTGGCCACATCGCAGCGACATGTACCCGCAAGCTGCGTTGCGCGCGCTGTGGGGGAGATCTTGAGCTTGCGACATGTAGATCTGCTGAAAAGCTATGTGCAAACTGTGGCAAAACACACCAAGCCGATTTCTCTTAGTGCCCAACGTTCCTGCAAGTGAAAGGCATATATCGGTGCAAGAGCAAGAACAAGGTGGGCTACAAGCCTGCGAAAGGGGCGGTATTATATTAAAAACGCTTTGGGAAGCGAAATGCGAGCAAGATTCAAACAAAGAACCCAAGTCAGCCAGTGTCTGAGAATATGTACTTTGACGTTACTGACTTTCCACCGCTACAACCCCAGTCGTCAGACCAAGTTCCTCAAAGTCCTGCTCGGCCCACAGGCCCACAGCAACCTGCCTGAAAACGCTCCAACCAATTGCGCATGGGTCGTTCCAACAGAGAGCCGTCGGCAAACTCAAGCTCCTCCGTTCATTGAAGCTGTGCGTTCAATCCTAGGGCCTTTTTGACAGGTCTCATGTGGCTCAAGTCATTTTAACCCTCCCAAACACCATTACTCCGCTCTTACGGGAATGGCTGTAAACCATCTCGGGAGTAGCGAATCAGTGCCCATGCAAACTCTTCAAAATCGGGCAAGTGTGTTTCAGTGGAATGCCTGTGGTCTGCACTCCCGCTTGTCCGACCTGCGTCAGCTAGTTAACAAGCATAAATTTCCAGTCATTGCCATCTCAAAGTCCCACCTGCGATCGGACATTCCTATGTCGGGGCACATACTTCATCAGTCTTCGACGACCTGCGATCAGAGCAGAGTGCTACTCGGAATTCGTCAGGACTTGACCTTTCCGCTTCACACTGTCGCACAAGACGCATCCACCGAAAACATTGCAGCAACAGTAAAGCATGGCCGTGCAACCTTCACCATAATAACCGGGTACGTCCCACCGAGGGCAAAATTTAACTCTAAGCTCCTGGAACACATTTTGTCCACTACACCTTCCCCGCACTTGCTCACAGGTGATTTCAATGCACACCACCCAGCTTGCGGCCGCACAAAGACTACATCAAGGGGATGCAGTTTGCTCCGTGTTCCCAACGAAGCGGGCCTGGACGTGTTAATCACTGGATGACCCACATTTTTCCGCAGCAAAACTTCAAGTGTGCTGTACGTCACTATGGCCTCTGCTTCCCTGCTGCCGTCCGTGTCCTGGAATTCGATATTGAAAGCTTTGGTAGTTACCACGTGCCCACATACACAATTATTAAAGGAATTTGTGGAGGACCGTCTAAGCGGAAGCCATACTGTGTGAACTGGGACACCTACCAAAACCTATTAGAAGATAATGCTGGAGCCTTCTCAACAAGCGAGGAGCTCGCAGTTGCCATTGGTCGGGCCAAATCAGAATCAACACGGCTAAGTCTACTCCCCAGGCCATGGTCTACATTTGATCGGGACTATGAACATCTCGGCGCTATTTGCCGAAGAGCCGAGCACCGGGCCAGAAAAACCCTGGACATGGCCACGCTTACCAAACATCGCTGGGCCCAGTTTTGTTCTAAATTAAATCCACGCAAGCCACTGACAGGCATATGGCAGGTATTCCGCAGCCTGAGAGCCCCAACCGGTCAGATTCACCCATTTTCGTCAGTATCCCTCAAGAGTGGAGTCAGTGAAGTAGACGTCGCAGAAGAATTTTGCATAAAATTCAGTGCTACCCAGAGCCCTTCTCTTATTCCCGCGCAGTTGACCGAGTGGCTTCCTACCACGAATGCTGTCATGATGAATGAGCCCTTTACCATCAATGAGCTATTTGCAGCGTAAAAATTAGTTAATTTGTCCACCTCGCCTGGGCCTGATAGAATTACCTATTCGGCTCTGCGACATCTCGGCAACAAGGCTCTTCTGCAGTTGTCGAGTATACACAACGCATCGTGGCAGACTGGCTGTGTTGAGGCAAGCTGCAAAATTGCCCTACTGGTACTGGTTCTCAAGCCGGGAAAATGCCCCACAGAAATAAACTCTTACCGACCAATTGCTTTATTAAACTGCATTGGTAAGGTAATGGAAAAAATGGTACTACAGCGGCTTGTCTTGGACCTCGAAAACAAGAATGTCTACCCGCCAGAGATATCAGGATTCAGGCAAGGAAGGAGCAGCATTTACAATGTGATCGCCTTGGTAACAGATATTCGTGCACAAAAGGCTGCGAAAAGGTTCCCCATTGCAGTCTTCCTAGATTTAAAGGCAGCACTTGACAGTGTTTCCCACGAAGCAATTCGAAGGAAGGTGGCATTTGTAGGACTTCGAGGCCGAATGCAAGCCTAGATCGGTGATTACCTAAAGGATCGGTATGTGTACATGACAACCAAAGTTGGCGACACGACATGACATTCCATCACTTAGGGTGTCCCACAAGGTGGTGTTCCGATCCTGACACTGTTCAGTATATGCCTCATTCACATCACAAAGGTACTACCTCAAGGAATTCACATCTCGGTGTATGCTGACCACATCTGCATTTGGGCTTCGGGCAGGAACAGCAGACACATATGAGCAAAAGTGCAGAAGGCTCTGTTCGCCATTGAAAAATGCCTCAGCAGCTGCGGGCTGCTTCTGTCTCCTGAGAAGTGCGCTGCCATGACGTTACCAAGCGCGATGGATCTCGATACCCACTGGAGATAAATGGCGTGCAGATACCCTATGTTTGCAATCACAAATTTCTAGGCATTACAATTGACAGTTCGTTGACCTGTCCCCCATATCAGGCGGATAAAGGAGGGACTCTTTTGTTCGTTCATGTTTCGCGAATGATCCAGAGGCACCTGCGGCTGCTCAGTGTCAGCACTCTTGCGACTGTACAAAGCGCTTTTCGTAGGCCTCTTGCGATATAGCCTTCCAGCTTTACATGCTGTGTCCAGGACGAGCTTGATGGTTCTGGAAGGCTTGCAAGCTCGAGCACTGCGAATATGCCTGGCCTTTCAAAATGCACCTCCACGATGATAACCTTATGTGAGGCAAGGTGCTTTTCTGCGACCACTCTCCGTTCACAAGAATTGCGCTGTAATGGCTTTCGACATGTTTCTCGATGCTTTGCTCATTCACTGGCTGCCGCTTCTGCATCTCGCGTGGTGCACGTCCTGCCATCTAATTACCTCCGACCCAAGCTGCCTGCTACTCCCCCATGGTAGTACGCGGCATGGGCTGTGTGCACCAATCTACCTGGAATAGGCAAAAAGTCGTCTATGACCGCATCTGTGTTGGCATATTTTGTCTTGGAGCATACCCAAACCCGTTATCCAGACCACATCCAAGTGTACACGGATGGATCCATGACTTCGGCGTCTTCGGCAATCGGCGTATCGATTCCGTCAGCGGGACGGTCCATTAAAGAAAAGCTCAGCCACAGAACATCCTCCACGGCAACTGAGCTAGCAGCTGTCGGAGCAGCACTTCTTTACATAAGTGGAAGACCCGCTCAGCGGTGGGTAATTCTTTCAGATTCCCGTCCAGCCTTGCAACTACTAAATAAGCCGCCTGATTGACGCAATCAACTTGCCTGCGGTATAAACGAAATATTTTCAAGTGCGGTGCGCGAAGGACATGAAACTTTCCTTCAGTCCTCTTCAGTGGATACCAGGTCATTCTGGTATAACGGGCAACAAGAACTCTGATGCGGTCGCCAGAGAAGCCCACGACCTCAACTTCACCGTTGGAATCCCGTTTTCAAACGAGGATAGCAAAGCAGCTGCAATCGACCTAGGATGGCAACTCCAGCTGCCGGCTTGGCAGGATCCTCTGAGCAGTTATGCGCCGCTTCATGCTATAGACCCTCAGTGCAAATTTCTCGTATCCACGGGGTCTGCCAAAGCTCACTGAAGGCGTGTTACACCGGCTGCGACTTAATGTTGCATACACCCGAAGCTTCTTGTTTAAGCTGTGCTGGGTAGAGTCGCCATTGTGTACAGTGTGCTCTACTACCGACAACATCAGGCACATTTTAAGCCACTGCTCGCGATATGCCAGTCAGCGGGCAATAGCGTCGAAAGCGCTTGTGCGACTACGACCCGGATGTCCTCTGAAACTCTCACAGTTCCTTGGAGCCTGGCGCGATCGTGAGGAGGCAGTGCTGGGTAAAAAATACTGCTTACTTTTCTTGCAGAAACAGGGCTAGAAGAGGTTCTGCGAACTCTCTGAGCATGTATAATTTGTATTAGTGCATTTCTCCTCTTACTCCACTTTCTTTTTTTTCCTTTTCTTTTTCTCTCTATTTTTTGCGGTCACCTCACTGTATTCACACCATCTAGAGTAGCAAGCCCTACGTTAGTGGGGCTGACCTCTTCAGCTTTCATTAAAGGCGTTCTCTCACTCTCTCTCTCTCGCTCCGCGAACTTTACGTCCGCTTTAGTAATTGAAAATGGGTGTTTCTCGATTGCTGCCCACAGCTGTTGTCCTTGTTGGTGGCCCGCAAGAAACCGGCCGTGCCAACAGCACGAGCATAACAACATCCCTAGAGGAATCCAGCAACCACGAACATGACGCAAACGGCGGCCGGGGCATGCACACAATCGATTGGAAGTGGTGCAAGTGACCTTCTGAGCGATGGCTATTGACGTTCATGTTATCACCGATTCCAAACTGCCGCTATGCGTGCCGAAGTCAGGATGGTTTTGTACGCTCTGCGCACTAACCAAAAGCTGCATCTTGGGCTGCTTCATGAACTTGGAGAATGCCGGCGATTTCGATCTACGCTGATACCTGGCTCCAAGTGCCCGATGTTCATTACGGACGAAGCGCGTCAAACACCGCAGAAAAAATCCCCAATAACGCACTTGGATGTTTCTGCGCAGACAGAGCTTGGAACTAATGTCAGGCTGATAAAATCTAGAATTCATGGTTCATTTTCTCGAAATAAAGAGATAGTATAAAAATAGCATTTGGCACGCAGGACTGGCCAACGTGACTGTACCGACAAATCGTTTATCCTTTTTTTACCAGCCAACGAACGAAGGTGTAAGTTTACACATCACTGAAGTTGTAAAAATAATAAATGCCTGTAGTTGTCCTACAGATACAAAGTACATCACAGATACAAAGCTGAACCCAGAAGCCAGTGTTAGGACGATATATATTACAGCTGGGGAAGAAAAAAAACAGAAAGAAAAAAAGAGGACAGAGAGGGGTAAAAGAAATGAGACATCAGAGAAAATACAAAAGGGTAAAACAATCGCAGTTCGTAAAGCAGTGAGTAATGCATACCTACATAAGAAAACACGCCGGGAAAGTTTTTCATTGAATACAAATTGAGAGAATTTTTGATGAAATGGAGTAAATAGCAGTGATCATAGTGTTAAATATATTCAGAACCTATTATTTGCGCACAAACCCCAAAATCAGGTGTAACGTCTGGTGTGCATAACAAGGGACGAAATCTGAATGATGTGCAGGAACAAAACGGACCAAAGTTAACATTTTTTGTTCGTTTTGTCAAAATATTTCATCAAAAGAAGGCAATAGCAAAGCAGAACACAAACGAGAATCTTACCAATGGGCCATGGGAATTTCGGATGACAAGCCAGTTTCAGAATCTTCCGATTTGCTTGGCCCACATCAGCAGCGGCTCGAATACATCAGAAACCATTCGCAAACAGGCCAGCCTTTGCGGGCCCCTTCAAGCACCAGTTCCTGCCTACCCCATTTCATTACCGTATCTCTGATTAACTCCCCACGCGTACTCATGGTAAGAAAGAAACACTGCTGGAATATATGCACTCAATACAGGTGAGCAGAAACCAGAGCTCCCGAATAGAAAAAAGGTTTCCGGTGAAGCAGCCAATGCCATCGGAGATTACTGCCGTATATACACTTTAGCATTTTTCGAGCTTTGACGAGCTTTGTAAAGAACGGCGTACCCGAAGGAAGCGTATTGGGCCCGCTTCTATTTAATGTATACATTAATGACTTCGTGAATATTGATGCCACCGTAAAATTTGTAATTTATGCAGATGATAGTAGTATATTAATCTCTGGGTCAGCGCTGGAAAGAACGCTGCAAGACTTGGAAGGGCGCCTTGTTCACTTGGAGCAATACTCTCGGAAGGCTAATCTAGAGATACAGGGCGTAATCAGGAAAGACGATGAATCCGTCTCTGAAATGTTTTCGAAAGTTGCCTATGCAATAAACGAGCCAATCGCCGACAGTGACATTGAGGCTTGCCACCGTGTGCCTACGCGCAACACTAATAGGTCTCATATCATTGTCCAGTTTAAGTCGCGCACAAAACGTGACGCTGTGCTCAAGAAAGCAAAAAAAACTCGACTCACGAACAATGACCTCGGCCTTGAGAACACGGCACCAGTTTACGTAGACGAACATCTCTGCCCCGCCCTGAAAAAACTACTCGCCATGGCCGTCAAAAGGAAACATGAATACCACTGGAAAAGCGTTTGGTCGCACAACGGAAAAATTTTCGCGAAGCAAACTGATGACTCGCCTATTGTGTCGATAACAAATGAAAATGATATCGGTAAGATCTCTGCTAAGCAGGCTGCCAGTAACAAATGAAGCGTGTGCAGAAGCGCCTGCAGACTGCGTAGAGCAGTGAAGAAGCCAACGCTTCTACATAAAACCGCAATGTACGCCATGACTTACCACGAGTTTTGTTTGCCACACACAGTTAAGCTTTATGATTCATCCTGTGAATCGGTCCTTCATATTAATATACGTTCTATCAGCAACAAAGAGGATTCTTTTGCTCTCCTTCTCGACCAGTTCTCTTTCAATTTTAGCATAATCATGTTTTCGGAGACCTGGTATCAAAACGATTCCAAAATATTAAATTTGCCGGGTTATAATGCTTTTTACATAAATAGGAATAATAAACGAGGTGGTGGAGTTGCCGCCTATGTTACAGATCGGAAACACTGTGAAATTGTATCAGAATTTACTAGTGTCACCGATGATTATAAAGTGCTCACTGTGATGTGCAAAAAGCAAGCAATTTGCGTTATCTATCGCCCTCCGACTGGGAATGTACTGCAATTTTTCGATTTCTTTGAAGGGCTATTAGATTACATAAGCAAGAACAACTATTACCTTGTTTGTGGCGGAGATTTTAACCTAAATACCCTGGACCAAGATTGGTCTATTCGAGAGTTCAACACTCTGCTTTCTTCCTATGGTTTTGCCAACCTAATTTCAACTGCAACCAGAGTCACACAATCTACCTCTTCTGCGCTTGACCTGCTTATTACCGATATTGAAACTACCGTCCATAGTGCTGGGACAGTAGCACCAGGTTTATGCGACCATTGTCCAGTTTTTCCTCATTTACCACTTCCAATGCGTGGAAAACGATGCTCGAACTGATCCTTTGATTCTTCAGCGAGTCACCCAAGACAGGCTACTATCATTTATTGAAGACGTCATGAACCATGACTGGTCATTTGTGCCTAATATAAGCAATGTAAACGATGCGTACACGGAGTTTACCCTATTGAAAATGTGGAATTGATGGAATCCATCAAACATCAACATGGTGGATTATCGTAATGGCATGAATGATGGCATGACGGCAGATGACTGCATGCTGGCAGGGTGATGGATGACGACATGCTGGTAGACGTCGGTACGGCGGTAGCTGACGGCAATGGTAGCGTCGATGCTGGCAGGTTGAGTGACGGTATGACGGCAGATATGCGAAATTGCACAAAAATGATGACGACATGAAAAGGAAAGGTGGTATGCAATGCTAATTAAAAACTGGTTTCATTTCTTGCAAATAAATTTATGAAATAAGATTTGCAGCAGTTATGCAGTTATGTTGACTGCAGTTTGCAGTTATGCAGTTATGTTTGCAGTTATGTTGACTGCTTCTCGTATATAACCCATTCCGCCAGTCATACCGCTTCTTGGGCACGCACCGGTCTCCAAAACGAGGCTCACCTTGAGCCGTGTAGCCAGCTATCTCAACCTAAAAGAGATATCGCACATCACCGTTCTCCTCGACGAAAGCCAAGGTAGCTATGAGTGGAATGGCATAGAGTGAAATGGCATGCGCGCCCGGAAAAAAAATTATGTTGTGTAATAATACCGTGCTTGGATGTGTCTCAAGGCAGCTGATTACAACTAAGGAGGATCGGCGAAGCGCTAGACCCGTAGTCTGCCGCGTACAATTTAAGCCATGCCACGGACGGTTCTGTCCGCGGGCTCAGCGCAACGAAAATAAACACGTACGGTTTGACGGTTTGACCCTGTCGCAGCGAAAAAAAGCTGCCCATGTTTTCAACGTAAGGGTCGGCACTGCCATCCTTACACCAAAAACGGCGAATAAAGGGCATACAGTTTCATACCAGCCCTCCAAGTTCTGGCTTAAAAACAAGAAGCGCTAATCAAAGTAGCTTTTCTCTAATATGCCAAGTTTTCAGCAGCACCTTATCAAAAATGCAGTTATTGTTTTTTCTCTTCGAAATCCCCAATGCCACCGCTATGTTTCTGTCAGTCCTTCGCTATCGAATGAATTTTGGCTTGCTGCCAGCATTCGTTCGGAAAATGCCTTTCAATCATCAATACAGCAGTCAAGCTTGCCGTCACGCGAACATCTGCCGTCATCGCGCAGCGTGCATGCCAAGTTTTCGGCAACACCTTTTCAAAAAGACAGCTTTTGTAATTTTCTCGCAACGGTCAATGCCACCGCTATGTTTCTGTTATTACAAGCGCTTCGCTCTCGTATACGTTTTGGCTTTCTGCCGTCATTCATTCAGAAAATGCCTTTCCATCATCAATTCAGCAGTCAAGCTTGCTGTCACGCCAACATCTGCCGCCATTGCGCCGCAAGCGTGCCAGCATGGAGGAAGGTGCTGGAAGGTGCTGAAAGGTGCTGGCAGGCATGCCATCATTCCTGCCAGCACCTTCCAGCGTCTTCTTTCAGCAGCTTCCATTACAGTTTCTTACGTACATCAAGCTTTCCAAGGCGACCATCAAACGCAATCAACCTTTCCAGCAATGAATCTTGATGGTTGGTTGATGGAATTTTCAACAGGGTATGCAGGCTTTTGTGCGCATTTACATGCGACATTTTCCGTTCACTGTGGTGAAGCCATCGAAAAAGATACGGAAGCCCTGGGTGACTCAATAGCACATAAAAATGATAAAAAACAAAAATTTCCTCTATCACTCGTTTTTGCGGATACGCTCGGAAACAACGCTAAAGCAGTTTAAAAGATTTAGAAATAACCTGAACACAGAATTGCGACGTTCCAAAATAAACTACTATCAATACATCTTTGGGCATATCACTCGACAACGCCCTGATGTTGCTTGGATGACGATAAATGATGTTCTTGGTCGTAACACCAATAGATCTGGTGTGCAAAAGTTAACCGTAAGCAACCGTGAACTTACAGGCGAAGAACTTGCAGACTACTTTAATACTCACTTTGTTGATGTAAAGTGGCTGATAAAAACCAACCAGATATCAGCACTCAGTTTAGCAATTCTACTGACAGTATTTTTATTCAAAGAACAGATGAAATTGAAATAAACAATACATTTATGCTATTGCGAAACAGTAAGGCACTGGATATTGACAACATTCAAATTGAACCGGTTAAGTATGTTTTGCCTTTCATCGCCTCCCCACTTGCTCATATTTTTAACTTGGCGATTGAGCACGGACTTTTTCCTGATGCCATGAAAAAAGCAAGGGTATCAGTGATTTACAAAGGGGGAGACAAGAACAATCCATCGAACTATAGACCGATTTCTGTTCTACCTGTTTTTTCTAAAGGGTTAGAAAAAATTATATGTTCACGATTAACAAATTTCTTTGACGCAAAAAATGTCCTGAGTCTCAATTTGGCTTCCGAGCGGGAAAATCCACAGAATGGGCTTTATTAACTTTAAAAAAAACATCCTTGGAAACATTGAACAAAATTTATATACAGTAGGTCTTTTTTTAGATTTTAGTAAAGCCTTTGACTTAATAGACCATGACATTCTCACGATAAAGCTTAAACAATACGGGATTCGCGGGAGCCCTTTAGCCTTGCTAGAGTCTTACCTGCGCGGCCGACAGCAATGTGTTTTTATTAACAACCACAAATCGTCTCTTTTACCCGTTACTCACGGTGTACCTCAGGGTAGCATACTGGGTCCACTGTTATTCAATACCTATATTAATGACATTGTTCTGATTGATCCCGAAGTTAAATTTATGATCTACGCCGACAATACCACTTTTATAGTATCTGGTTCTAATTTAGATCGGATAATTCTAAAATGCAATGGACTTCTCAATAAGATATCATTGTGGTCCAAAATAAATAAACTCAAAATTAATCCCAATAAAACCAAGGCCATTATATTCCGTGCTAAAAACAAACAAGTTTCCTCGTCTTACCACCTTAGTTACGAACATCAGCCTGTGGAAATTGTCAGTGACCACAAAATTCTAGGGGTATACTATTCTTCAAACTTGAATTGGCACACTCACATTGATTCTATTAGTAAAAAGTTATCTGCAGTGACAGGGGTACTGTCGCGCTGCTGTAGTATTCTTCCGCAGCAAGCAAAGCTTCAAATTTACTATGCTTTATTTTACTCACACATAAATTACTGCAACCTGGTTTGGGCTACCACAACTAAAAGAAATATGAATAGGATTGTGACTATACAAAAAAGAATTATACGACAAATATCAAATCTTAAACGCACCGACACGACAAAAGAGGCAATTCTAGTGAATAATGTACTTCGCCCCGATAAAATGTATGAGTTTCGGTTATTACAGATCTTTAATTGCTCCTCACCTCAAATCGCTAATTACCTGTCCTCTCTTGCATCATTACAACATTACTCATCGGCTGTTAAAGCACGCTGCACCGATATATGGGCTATACCACATTTTGGTACAAATTACAAGTTTCAGTCATTATCTCATAATGTTCCCATGACACTAAATAGACACCAACATACTTCTGGGTACAGTAGAAAACAACTACGAACATACATCCTGCAATCGTAACTGAACCTAGCTTGTTTTTACTTCTGTATTCCTGGCCTATTGTAACTGAACCTAACTGGTTTTTACTTCTGTATTTCTGCCCTATTGTATGTTTACTGTGTGTTTGGAATCGATTATGCACTGTGTTCTGAATCATGTTTTTTCCTACATATTTCTAGCGTAATATTTTTAATTTTTATTTACAGTGTGCTTGAATCTCATATTGATAATGTAAACTATTCATTCTGTTCGTGGCCTGTTTCTCTTATCTGTGTTTCCCTCATCTAATTTTGATTATCTTTCATGAAATTTGTAGAACTGATTTGTTAAATTGAAATCGTGTTTTATTTTTGTTTTTTTGTTACTTATGATTACATCTGTGTTACGTGGTCCGTCCTCCATGCCTTGTAACGGCTTCCTGCGCCTTTGTCAAGCTGCTCGAGCAGCTTTTAGCCAGGAAGTCGTCCAGATGCTTCTGGGAAATAAACTGAACTGAACTGAACTGATGTTAATACCTTAGCAATGAAATGTAATAACATAGTACGCAAGCTTTCTATTTGGTCAGAAAAAAATCGCATAAAAATCAATTCTAATAAAAAAAAGCTATGATATTTCGGGCAAAGAATAAACCAGTACAACTTAATCATGTCCATGAATACAATGTAAATGAAATTTGCATTACCCATGAACACAAAATTCTAGGGTTCAATTTTACCTCTCACCTGAACTCGGATTCACATTAGGTAACTATCTTTAAAAAAAATTACCCACATTTCTCCGAGGGGAAGAATGTGAAAGTGCGAATGCACGAGTTGAATTTGCGCGGTTCGGTAATGTTCGCGAACGAGAGATCACACACACACACACAACTGCAAAGAAAGAAAGATGCATTTATTCACAGACACCTATTTGTGTTGTCGTTGTACTTCATTGCTAGAGCGGATCTCAGCTTTGAAATTTCGTGTCAGTACTCCTTTAAGCGGGTGCATTAGCCCTTCTCACGCCCGATTCTTGGCCAATCCCACACGTGGGTATGTGCCATGTCAGCGGCAAGGCACCGCGCGCCCATCTCCCTCCGTTGCCAAGGAAGACGAGGAGATTCCTGGCCAATCCCCCACGTGGGTATGTTCCATGTCAGCGGCCAGGCAGCGCGCGCCCATCTCCCCCCGTTGCCAAGAAAGACGAGGAGCGCGCGCACCCGCAGCTGTTGCTATGCGGACGGCGGCGGACGCTTCAGGCTCGCTTAAGAAGTGCATTCGCACTTAAAAGCTCGCTCAAGTTACCGGAATGTTATCTCGCTGTAGACCGCTTTTGTCTGTGAAAGCGAAACTTCAAATTTACCATGCTTTGTTTAGGTCGCATATTAACTATTGCAGTTTGGTATGGGCAAGCACATGCGAAACGAATATTAACAAAGTTTTTATGTTTCAAAAGAAAATTGTCCGCCTTATTGCTAGCCTGGAATATCTCGCTTGAACAGACACAGCCTTCAAAAATCTCAGTTTAGTCAAAGTAGAACAGATGTACCAGTTTCAAATTTTACGTGAAATTTTATTTTAGTTCCGATCTTATTAAACATTTTTTGACGACCATGGCCTCCCTTAAGCATAGAACAAACACGTTGTGTACGCGGAATGGTGATATCTAGTCCATACCTAAATTTTGTAATAACTATAAATTGCAGTCACTACAGCACAACTTGTCCTACATTCTCAATGAATTTAAACATATAACAAATTACAAACTTAAAGAACTGAGGAAATAATTTTGTAATCTATAACCATTTTCTACTGTATTTGGCTAACGATAATCTAATATATCGCACATTGCGTTCTGCGTGATGTTAAAGCGGTAATTTTGTTGGCTGCAAATCTTTAGAGTTTGTGTAATTTCAGTTTGAAGAATTTGATGTAAAATTCCTTTTGTGCTTGCATATTCTGGTACCCTTGTTTATGTAGAACTATGTATTTCTGTGTATTTAGTTGCTAGTTGTGTAATTAGAAATTTTTCGTTTCATTTCTTGTGTGTGTTTAGTGCTCGTTGCCAATGTGCCCGTTGCCAAACTCCAGGGCAAGGACCCTTGTAAAGCTGCTGCATTACGGCTTTTTGTTCTTGCCCTAGCATTCGTGTTGTTTTTCGTTAAGAAAGCTGAATAAATTATTTGAATTGAATTGAATTGAGGCACATAGTTTCCGCGAAGGAACTCCGACTGAGCTATAGCTACTAACGGAAAACAGAAATTATTTAGTAAGTGTGGATGAACAGTTCACTCTGGGCTTCAGCACGGCATTGTATTTGATTAAGCGTTATATTTTGTTTCCAGAATTGCCTTATTACGGAACAGGGTACCTATTTTCGAATTTACTTCTTATGTAACCGCTCGTTAACATTATACGCCTAATAATGGACATCTATGCTGTTTAAAACCAATCCCGTACGATGCTCCACCGGTTCAAGTGTCTTCCCTATACGGTGTATACTATATTGCCGCGAACCATGTATGGGTTTGTTTATTAATTGTTTGTTTTATTGCCCGGCCGCGCCATGCCCTGTTATCTGTGTCCCAAGCGAACCGCGTGTTCTATTCTCTATTGTTAGGCAGCATTGGCAATCTCATTCAGATAAGGAGACTCTTTCGCCCTAACGTCACTTGCCTAGAATAATCTTCTTTCAGCTACAATGTTCTTGATGTAAATCGAGGGTTCGAGAACCACGCGCGCAGAAAGTTAAAAGACCTGCAGAGCAGAAGCCGCGGTATTTCGACTCGCCGACGCTCGCATGCACACATCACTTTGTTGAATGCTGCTTCGCCGCCTGCGTATTGTTTGCGTTGTTAGGTGAGCACAAGTTTGCCCCAATAAACGTGTTTTCTTCCAAGACAACTGCGTCGTCTTTGGCTTCATGCCATCTGCCAGATGCCGGCTATTCACTCTTTATGCTAGCTACGACCTGTGGAAGCCGCCAAGCCTGTCCAACCAGAGCCCGCCGCCGACTGCAAGGTCTAAAGCCCGAGTTTGGTCTTCTGCCAGTAGGGCCCAAGAGAACGAACGCTGCAACCAAAGCTGCAACCAACGCTGCCCAAGAGAACGAACGCTGGTGCGAGAAACAACGTCACCAATCGTCCTGTAGCAGCCCCAGGAACCGCCAACATTCCGAGGAGGTACCTCTGAAGACCCGAAGGAATGGTTGGAGAGCCTTGAGCGCGTCCGGATCTTGAACAGGTGGGACGATGAAGAAACCCTCCGGCATGTTTTCTTTTTAAATGCAGAGCATTTCTTTCACTCACATGTAGCGTCCGCCGTCCGTCCGCAACCGCTCAGCGCGCAGGTGCGCCCTCTCCCCCCCTCCTCCTCTCCCGCATCACGCTACCTCCTCGCTCTCTACAACAGGTCCGCACCCCTCCCCCTACACTATGTAACAAAATAATACTTATCGGCGCCTGGTTTCGATCCCACGACCCTGCGGGCGGAACGCAAGGTACAGGGTGCTCTACCCACTGCGCCAAAAAGCCGACAAAGATTCAAAGGCTACGAACGCGTCTTCTATCCTTGACTCATTCAAACTACGTCAAGAAGCTGCTGATACAACGCATTCACTACCTGTGGGCGAAACGCGAGGTACATGGTGCTCTTCCCACTGCGCCACAAAACCGACACAGAATCAAAGGCTACGAACGCGCCTTATATCCTTGGCTTATTCAAACTACGTCAAGAAGCTGCTGATACAACGCATTCACTACCACCAACTCCCCAAACACTAAACGTTAACGCAATACACCCACCCCCTATGCGACCCATTTACTCGAGTCCCCCTCGCGGGGAGATGGGCCGAATTTTTTTTGGTTGATGCAGCTCGAACGTCGTTCGAGAACCAGGAGAGCGCCCTGACCAACCGGACACGATTCAAAATCGAGTTCCTTAAGACCTTCACGACCGTGGTGAAAAAAGAACGAGGTGCGCTTTTGCTGCAAACTCGAACGCAACACCTCAACGAAGGAGTCGTAATCTTCGTTGAGGAAATGAAGTCACTAATTCTTCGCGCGGACCGGAAATGACAGGAGAAGAGAAAATGAGGTTTCTGATGCGAAGAGTAAAGCAATAAATTTTTCCTTGCCTTGTCCGCCACCCCTTTAAAACGGTGGCAGAATTTGCTTCTTAGGCGGCCGCGATGGAGAAGACGTTGGAAATTCGAACGAGGCAGAACGACCACCCTGTGAACGCGCTGTTGTCGGAAACCATCGGCGCCACAACTGTAAGCTCAGATACATTGCGCGAGACCATCCGAGCCGTGGTCAAGGAGAAGCTTCAGAAGCTTTTTCCAACGACGCCGCAACCTCAAGCGGCTTCCCTGACTGACGTCTTCCGAGAATAGCTACAAAAGGCAATGGGGATGTCTACGCCGTCCGAACCACCCCGCAAGACACAAGCGATGACTTACTCCTCAGCTCTTTGTCAACCCCGCCCTGCTCCAACCCGTCGTCAAGATGACCCGCCATACCTGTACACCGACGTCCGATAATCACCCGCTGTGCTACCACTGTGGAGCGGCCATCCACATCTAACGTCGCTGTCCCTACAAGAGGCTCGGTTAACGAGGATTCTCCGTGGACGCCGCATGCCCCCGACCCGGCCAGCCCCTACTGAGATCTAGGAATACCTCTCCAACACCGACCAAAGACCAGCCCGCTTAAATCGTTCACTGTCGCCCTACCCGTACCAGTCGCACAACCGCCGTAGCACGGCTCACTTGTCACCGTGAACCCTATTCAAGTCGTCAAGCAAGCCCAACTTGTTCCAGCCGCCGGCAGCAAGGCCGAGAGCCGGAGTTTGGGCTACTACCAGATCAATTGAAGGCGGATGACGTCAACCTCAAGTGGCTTCTCTGACTGACGTCATCCGTGAAGAGGTTCAACACGCTTTGGGCACTTCTATGCCATCCGAGGCACGCCGTGAGCCACAGGTGATGGACCTACTCCGCGGCTGTTTGTCGAATCCGCCCGGCTCCAACCCGTCTACAAGGAGCTCTGCCGTACCGCCGCACACTATCACCGCAGTCCCCACTGTCGCCGCCGTTCACCGTACCACCGTCCACAGCCCAAAACCAGACGCCGAGGAAGACCGACGTTTGGCGAACAGCCGATATTCGTCCACTGTGCTACCACTACGGAGATGCCGATCACATCTATCGTCGTTGCCCGTACAAGAGACTCGGAGTATGTGGTTTCTCCGTCAACGCACCTCGCCCTCTCCCTGGCCAACGACCACGTGAGATCGACGACTACCTATTTTAAACCAGCCATGGCCCAGCCCGTTCCAACCGTTCGCCGTCGCCCTACCGATACCAATCGCTGAGCAGCCGTAGCAATGCTGACTTCTCACGTGGAAGGTCCCCCAGCCAACGCAGGGGCACCTCAAAGCAGCAACTTCAGGACGTAAAATTGCAAAATGACGGAAAAATGAAAACCTGCCAACGACGCAGCAACTCGCTGAATACCATGATTCACGACATGCCCTTAGCCCGACAACCCAATCTAACCCTGAACACGACGACAGCAAAACGGAGCGATGAGTACCCGACATGACCGAACCTACTGCTGAGAATACGACGAAGACGACGACGCGTATAGCCGTACCGTGAACACGTACAAGCCGAGATACGACGCGCCGACGCACCCGAAACTCAAGGAAAGTGGCGTCCCACATTCAGCTGTCGATCGACGGCTTTAATCTAGGCGCCCTCATAGACACGGTAGCCCACTACTATGTAATAAGCGAACCATTTGCGGCTAAGCTGAAGAACGTTTTGGCCACAAGGGACGGTCCGCACATACGCATAGATGAGGCCACCTCGTGACTCCAAGTAAAACGTGCACAGCGCGCGTCACCGTAAATGGCATACCGTACCCTGCGGCGTTCGTCATTTCGCCTAACTGCTCCCGCGACGTAATTCTCGGAACGCACTTTTTGCTCGACAACAGTGCAATATTTGATCTACAGGGCAAGTCTATACCTTTTAGGTGCGGAGCACCTTAGGACCTCACAATATCCGTCCGCATCCGTGCGCATAGCATTTCCAATCGCAAAAAATCACACAGGCACCGGTAGGATTCGAGCCTTTGTCTGGGAGACCAGACAGAGTTAGCGGCCGTCACCTTACTCACTGGGCTACGACCGTGAGTTAGTGCCCGAGAGTCAAACGGCTTAATTCCTCGCCTGTAACGGTGCGCACTACATTAAGACCTCCCAATGTCCGTCCGCGTCCATCCTTGCGCACACCGCCATCAAGCGAAAATCTGCGCGGAAACTACTTAAAAGGGTACAAGAACTCTCTGAAAGACTCGAAAACAGGCACAAACTTAACATAGCAACGCGAAAACGCGCAAAAACACCGGTGTAGTGAGGTTGTGATTAAGTTGTAATACACAGTGACTGCATCGAACTGCGCTAGATGGCGCTACGCGTAAACACAGATGGCGCCGCGGTGCAATTCGTTTATAAGCGGGTTCCTGATATCACACACCTTCCTGCTATGGACGGAAACAATCGTAAGAAGCGTCACGCTGCAGCTCAACTTCTAAGAAGACAACGACATTCCCCCAATATGAATTATAACAATCTAACAACTCAACTCTCAAGGCTCAAATCGAATGACGGTCCGGGCGCAAATCGAGATGCCACTGGCAGCAACTTGGATGTCATTCAAGCCGCGTACTCCGCACCCTCCCCATCATCTTTTGAGTGGAGAGGCTGCACTTTTTTTCCTCCGATCACTGCATGAAGCCAGAACCTAACCCAGAACCCCGTTCTGCGTAACGATCGCCGATGATAATATCACACTGACATCCCCCGCAAGCTTGATGATCACCGTCTACTGTGAAGATGCGGCTCCTGATGTCGAGCTATCGTAGACAGTGGCCAAAGTTTGCTTCTCGACCGCGGTGTGTCGGTCGCAAGAGGCATTGGGCGCTTCTAGCAACGCCAATCCCACGTTCTGGTCAGTAGTTTCCCCGAGGAGTAACGGCATATAAAAGAGCGCTGCAATTGCGTTCCTCGAAAAAACGCAAGAAACAAGTGAAGTGATCGTGGTCGCCAACATTGAAGGAGCACGCGCAGATACTTTCATGCTGATGCATCCTTTTGACGTCAACCCTGCGCTGCCGCAATAAAATCGGGACAAATTATTAGATTTGCTGCGTCACTACAGCTAGTGTTTTTCTTCGAACTCAAAACTACGTGAGACACCTCTAGCGAAGCACCAAATAATAACCGAAGATGGAGCCCGACCTACCCGACAGTCACCGTACCGCGTCTCTTTAAACGAGCGGGTAGCCATCCGTACTCAAGTCGACGATATGCGCAGCGAGGACATTACGCAGCCATCGAAAAGCCCCTTGGCTGCGCCGGTCGTACCTGTGAAGAAAAAAGACAGCACATTAAGGTTCTGCGTTTACTACCGGCGACTGAACAAATTCACCAAAAAGGATGTGTACCCCCTTCCACAAATAGACGACGGCCTCGACCACCTCTGCCACGCGAAGCACTTCTCATCAATGAACATGAAGACAGGCTACTGGCAAATTGAAGTGGACGAGAAGGATGGAGACAAGACGGGGTTCACAACGCCAGATGGCCTATACGTGTTCATATGGCCTATACGTATGCACGGCGCCAACAACGTTTCAAAGAGTCATGGACACTGTGCTAGCTGGCCTGAAGTGGCACACTTGCCTCGTATACCTCAACGACGTTGTGGTATTTGGCAGGACATCAACGAACACCTTGCAAGGTTAGAGTCTCTACTCGAGGCCATCCGTACGTAGGGGTTAACACTGATGCCTGAAAAGTGCCGCTTTCCATAAGAGGAACAGAAGGTTTTGGGCCACGTCGTCGACGCCACAGGTGTCCTGCCTGACCCGGCAAAAACTTCAGCCATAGCGAATATCCCAAGACCCAAAGACAAGAAGGGCGTGCAAAAATTTCTCGGACTGTGCGCATACTACCGGCGCTTCGTCGCAAACTTCGCACTGAATGCAGAGCCACTCACGCGCTTGACGAAAGATAGCACCCCTTTCAGCTGGGAAAACGCCCAGGAAACATCATTCTGCGATCTGCAACAACTCCTGCAAAACCCGTCCGTGCTCGCTTATTTCGACGAAAACGCCGATACGGAAATGCACACGGACGCCAGTGCCACCCTCGTCCAAAAGCGAAGCGGTGGCGAGAAACTAATCGCCTATGCCAGCCGTTGTCTGTCGAAGGAGAAAAACTACTCAGCCTCTGAGGAAGAGTGCCACGCTATTATATGGCCGATTTCAAAGTTTCGCCCATGCGTGTATGGTAGACCATTCAAGGTTGTGACAGCCCAGCATGCACTGTGTTTGCTGGCCAAATTGAAGGACACCTCGGGGGGTCTAGGGCGGTGGAGCTTGCGGCTGTGGGTGTGGACCTTGCGGCTGTGGAGCTTGCGGTGGGGCTTGCGGTGGAGCTTGCGGTGGAGCTTGCGGCTGCTCGGTGTTACAATCGTCTATAAATCCGGCAGGAAACATTCAAACGCCGACTGCCCGTCCCGCACCCCCGACGACCCTCCACCACAAGACTCCGATGAAGACAGCGCGTACTTCGAAGTAGTGACGGCGAGCGACCTAGCCGCCCAGCAGCGTGCCGACCCCCACTTACGCGTCATAATCTACTACCTCGAAGGACGCAACATCGCCATGCGTAGGACCTTCAAACGCAACCTACCAGCATTCAGCCTGAAAAACTCCCTTCTCGTGAAGGAGAATTTCAGCCCCTGAACAAAAACAAGTTATCTTCTTGTTACCCCAGCCGACCTTGCCGACGAAATATTGGAAGCGTGCCACGACGACCCGACTTCCGGACAACTCGGAACAGGCCGCACAATTGGAAAAATGAAGGCGAAGTACTACTGGCCCTGCCTTACATCCGACGTCACCCACTACGTCCGGAGCTGCCATAACTGCCAGCGACGAAAAACGCCACCGATGAGACCCGCCGGACTTCCTCAGCCGGTCGCTGTCCCATCGAGGCCCTTCCAACAGATTAGAATGAACCTATGGGCCTTTCCCTGCATCATGGTCCAAGAACAAGTGGATTGTCGTAGCGACAGACTACAAAACGCGCTACGCAGAGACCGCCGCTCTTCTGAGGGGGACTGCACAAGAAGTCGCCAAGTTCTTCATAAACCAAGTTGCGCTGCGACACGGCGGCCCTGAAGTCCTAATCACGGACCGCGGAACTGCCGTTACGGCGGAGCTTATGCAAGGAATGATACGCTACAGAAACACGGATCACCGAAGAACGACGGCGTACCACCCCCAAACGAACGGACTAACGGAACGCCTGAACAAGACGATTGCGGATATGCTGTCTCTGTACGTGGACGTTGAACATATGACTTGGGACGAGGTCCTCTCGTATGTCACGTTGGCGTACAACACAGCGATCCAGGAAACTACGCGGATAACACTATTCGAGCTTGTCTACAGAAGACGGCCGACCACGATGCTTGACACAATGCTTCCGCTCGTATAATACGATGACCTCAACGCCGTCGTCCAAGAATACCCTCAACGTGCGGCGGAGGCCCGCCACATCGCTCGAGCTTGTATAGGAGACCAGCAGCTGGTGGATGCCAGCCGCTACAAACTCCGACATCGAGATGCTGAGTACCATCCAGAGGATCGTGTGTGGGTTTGGACACCCATCCGATGACGCGGACTCAGTGAGAAGCTTCTGCGATGGTATTTCGGACCCTACCAGATCCTACCACGTGTTGGCCAACTTACCTACGAAGTGATCCCCGTTTGTGACTCCGGCACATCGCGACGACGCACGCGACCCGAAGTTGTCCACGTGCTTCGCATCAAACTACACTGCGTTAGATGACAGACTTTTTTGCGCTTTTATTCTTGCAGTTTGTTCGGACTGTCGTTTTATTTTAGCATTAGGTCGATGCACACTTAGAGGGAGGTAATGCCGCGAACCATGGATGGGTTTGTTTATTATTTTTTGTTTTACTGCCCGGTCATGCCCCGCTCTGTTATCTGTGTCTCAAGCCAAGCATGTGTTCTTTATTGTTACGCCGCATGGGCTATCTCATTCAGATAAGGAGACTGTTTCCCCCTAACTTCACTTGCATAGAATAATCTTCTTCTACAATGTTCTCAATGTAAATCGAGGGTTCGAGAACCACGCGCGCCGAAAGATAAACGCCTGCACGGCAGAAGCCGTGGAATTCCGACTCGCCGATGCTCGCATGCGTACGTCACTTTGTTGACTGCTGCTTCACCGTTTGTGTATTCTTTGAGTTGTTAGGGGAACACAAGTTTGCCCCAATAAACGTGATTTCCTCGAAGACAACTGCGTCGTGTTTGGCTTCGTGACAATATAACAACATTGTTCTCATACCGCGAACACCCCACATTATCTTGCATGCTGAAAGATACATGTGAATTTTTCTCTGGGAGGCAGTGAAGCAGTACTAATAGGACTTTTACTCTTAGTTAGACAATTTGACAACCTGGCTGCAGGTGAATCAATGTTGGAAACGTTGCAAAAACCAAAAACGCGGTCCTGAAGCCTACAAACGAGCCACATAAAAAGGAAGTTTCAAAATTGCTTCGTGGAATGTTGATTCTTACAAATTCCTTAGGTTTGTTTTAGACAAAAACCTGAGCTCGGCACCACATACAAATAAGGTTTATGTAAACAGGGAAACAGCTAAGGCAAGGATATATAAGCTTACATGACTGCTTTCTCCAATTTGAGACGTGATCGATTTTACGCAGTGGTTCAATATTACTTGTACTACTGTCTATTATTATGAGGCACCACCACTACAGCGAATATGAATGAAAAACAGCGATACAAAACCGTGCAGTTCACTCTACAGAAACTTTTTACTACCTGAAACAGACAATAGACCTCACCTGCTATTTCTTAGCACGAACTGCTAAAAATTACGCTGGATTTTAATTTAAGCTTTCAGTACGTATTTCGTAGAACATAAGGAAATAAGATTATCCGGTTACAGGCCCTATCGACCACGCAACATCAATCAGGCACTTAGAAAATAACTATAAAAAACACCCACAGTTAGGACATTGTAAGACCCAGGCTGTTAGTTATTCTCCGCCCAGTTTTCTGAACAAACAACCTGATATTCACATGATATAACATAGGCCCCGTTTTATTGGTGCCTTTAAATAAAATATTACTCTGGACCTTTATACTCGCTATGAGCAATCAACTCTGCAGAACCGGAATTGTTGTTAACGTGGAATGATTCCTGTCTTGTACACGTGTGTAATACTTTGGTAAATAGCTCGTTCTGCTAAGTTCCTTCAGTTATGTTCTTATTTTATTTGCCTCATGTATTATGTCTGTTTCCTGTAGCGCTGTTAGCAATCCTTATGTACGGTTGTATGGACCTTAATCTATCATGGTCCTTCTGCCTTTAGCAAACTCCCCTGTGACTTCGTTTCCAGAAAATATAAATGAATTTGTGCATGAAAGATGTTGTTGTCTGGATAAATAATTATATATGTATGAAGTTTGCTTATTCTGCAACAGCTGCATTCCAACCGTTGGGGATTACACAGCAGGATGCTCTGGTGACCACATAGCTCACATCGCACAAGAACCACTACCTGCTTTGTATTGCAGAACATTGGAGTGTCGAGCTTGAGTGTGAAACACTTCTGCGGTATGAAGCCTCTGCCTCGATCAGCTTGTCCGCCTGATCCCTTTGTTCTTTTTGTGTGGGTGCTGGCTTAAAATACCGTTCGGATCCTTTCGTATTAGCTTCTTTGTCATTTGTATTCGCTACTCAAAACAGACCAACATATGGAGCTTGTGACTTCACAAACATGAGTAAGAACATTTACCGAAAATAGATTCTTGAGAATAGCATGCTTCTAACAATTAATCAGCAGCATGTCAAACGAAAGCAACAGCGGTTTAAATATGAGGATAAAGCAGTTGATTTCATAACAGAAGTTAAACCTGTTTATATCAGGAGGAAAAACCTCGCGCCTTGAATTGTGCACTCACCGCAAGGAATGATGCGGACGTTTTCTGCATGCCTTATCTGGACATGTTCTCTGGCGGGTACGTAAAGTCAGTATATATTCCCGAAACACGACGGGTGTTCTCTATTCCTTGCTTTTCAATTTACAATGGCGGCTTATTTCGTAGGCCAGGTCGTACTCAGCCTGGTGTCGTCTCGGAAGGTGATTCCTATGTTCTTACTACCAAGATAAGTTTTATATTGAATTTAGCACGGTTTCTCGTAAAACTGAGTTTAAATAAGGTACGTTGTTGGGTACTTGGTCTTTCATACTTAATGGATGTGTAGCGCAACGAGAACACCGAGGACAGAAAGGAGGAACAAGGACAAAGCACCATACGTGGCAACTGTGTCATCTCTGTTTTAACTAAACTTTTTGCTTTCTTGATAATATATCGGCGTTTCATTTAAACCTTGCTGCTCCAGTTATTTCAGAACTATTAAGTAATATAATTAATGTCATTTTGAAACGTGGTACATTTCCGACATCTTATAAAAAAAGCTAAACTGATCCCGGTACACAAAAAAGGTGATACGACAGATGTCCGTAACTATCGCCCTATTTCTATTTTGCCCTCCATTGGTAAACTTATTGAAAAATTATTGTTGAAACGTATTAACAAGTACCTCAACAAATTTAAATTGCTAAAGCCTTCTCAATTCGCTTTCCGTGCTGGTAGTTCTACCAATTCAGCTTTGGTATCATTTACCAATTTCTTGAAAACTTCCATCGACAACGGTAATTTAGTAGGGTCTGTATTTCTGGATTTTACGAAAGCCTTTGATACTATTAGTCATAATACTTTATTTAGCAAATTAGAATCCTTGGGTATCACTGGTCCTTCCTTAACCTTCATCAAAGATTACCTACTTAATCGCGAACAATCAGTGTGCATAGGGGACATTAATTCCAACCTTAAAATAATTAATCAAGGGGTGCCACAGGGTTCTATTCTTGGGCCCTTACTGTTTTGTATCTATATTATTGATTTGCCAGATTGCCTTGATGATTCCAAAGTTATTCTTTACGCTGATGATACCACTATTTCCATTTCGCGTAAATCATTACCTACTCTGATCAATATGTTGAACAAGCAACTGGCTAATGTTGTTGAATTATGTCATTTAAACAACCTTATTTTAAATCCACTCAAAACTCAGTTCTTGGTTTCTAAAACTTCCACAAAAATACTACTTTTTATACAAGTGTTCATTGACCATCATTTCATCCCTGCATCTGACTGTGTGTGTTTTCTGGGCATAAAATTAGACCCTTTGTTGAAGTTCACTAATCACATTTTTTACATTAAACTAAAAACAGCATTTGGTATACGAACATTCATCAAATCTCGTCCATTTTTTTTCACTTGAAACCTTATTTTCTTTATACTTTGCCTTAATACATAGTCACATCACCAATGGCATAACGTCTTGGGGAAATACATATAACACCCATCTTTCGTCCGTACAGCACCGAATCAGGCCATACGCATTATTACCAACAGTTCATTTTATTTTAATGCTACTGCACTCCTTCAGGCTAACTGCATTTTTACTGCGTCTGGCTTGTTTAACTTTCACTTAATCATAATGTTATTTAAACAGCTTAACAAACAGCTTGCGTTGGATTTAATCGATCCTAGATTACGCACTAACACCAATAGCACTAGGTTCGCCCACAATCACAACTTTCTTTTATCTAAATGTAATACCAACTATGGCACAACGACATCGTCCTTCACGGTGAATAAATTATGGAATAACTTGCCCGATACTCTTAAATCATCATCTTCTTTGCATGCATTCAAACCTGAACTTAAAAACTTCATCTTGTATAACTAGGTTGACAACAATAATTAGTTCTGATGTTAAAGTGTGCCCGTAATTAAAAATGTTTGTAAATTTAGGTTTCCTCGTTTATGACTTACTTATGTCTGTTTGTATAACTGATTACAATGCACTTGTGTCGCATTGAGGATGCTTAATTGTTTGTTTGTTGTTGTTTTCTAGTACTTCACTATTCACTTTCGTTGTGTAATTTTGCTTGCTGTATAATTAATCTTTTCAATGTTATTGTTAACCGAGGGTCCCGCTGCAGTCGCCCGACTTTGGGACCCTCGTCTGCATACTACTGACTGTGAACTGTGTTATTTCGAACGAATAATAAACTAAAACTGAACTGAACCAAGAAAATACATGTACAGTTGTAACTGGGTAACAGTAGATTACCTCCTTCTGAAGCCATGCTGACGCTTTGATAGCACATTGTGTGCAGTGAGACATTTTTACACGTAGTTTGCAATAACAAGCTCAAGAAGTTTGCAAAGACTGCTTGTAATCTAATTGGGACGATAATTCCCAAACCATAAAGGGTCCTCTTTTTATGCATTGGTTTCACAAGTTCTGTAACCCCATTAGCGGGTTTTCTCCGATAGCTAGTGAAAGATGAAGACCAATATCACACAGGAAACTACAAAAAAACAAACAAAACGAGGGAGCACTAGGAGAGTGTACTGTTCTCAAATGTATAGCTAATTATTTGACTGTCCGCACGCAGCATGTGGAATTTACAGTAAGACTTCACCTACCACTCCAGTTACACCTGGACTCCAGCAAGGCTGCGTCCTGACTACCATTATGGTTTCATTTTAGATGTGAAGCATCTCATGCTCAGGGCTGTATCCCTCCCTCCCTTGTTGTCGTTGTCCGCCGTTCGCACTCTACTGCGCATGCGCGTCTCTTCAGCCCCGTCAGCGTTTGGGTTGACGTCAGCGCAGTCCACTATAAAATGAAATAGTTAGGCGGCGCCCGGTTTCGATACCACGTCTCACTGGCCGCAACGGGAGGTACGTGGCGCTTTTCACAAACCAAGATGGAAGCATGTGCTACGAACGCGCCTCATATTCTTCACTCATTTAAACTACGTCAAGAAGCTACTGATACAACGAAGGCACGCGCAGCTGAACTTCAACGGAAATGATGAACTGAAAATTTGGAGGAGGATGTTGAATTTCCTGCGGGAAAGCTTTGGCGGGAAGCGCCACGTGTCTTGCAGCTCAACCAGATAAGAGGACGAAGAGGGCGAGCAGCGGAGTATTAGCGTGAGCACGCAATAAAGAAAGACGAGAACCAGGAGGTGTTCGATCAAGTAACGCGGGTGCCGGTCTCTTCGTTCTCTCTAAATTTCTCTACGTTTCTCTACATGTCTCTGTCTCTACATGGGGGTTCACACTACGTTCCCATTCGTGCTTCGGTAAATCAAAGAACATACCGGCAACACAATGGAACCTACACGGAACTCCCACCATGCTTCGCATCCTCCTCATTGTTTCTCACGGGAAGATGGTGTAATTTTTGTCTCGTGGTTTATGTCAGAACTGATTGCGTAAGGCAGTTACACTTTTTACAGCGTTGGGTTGCCTATGCTGAAGTAGTCGCCTTCAGCTTTCCTGTGCATTGTTATTTCATATTTTCTCTCCAACGGCCAAACTTTGTGATGCAGGTCCCATAAAGGGGACATGCACACAAAATACACGCTGGTTTGCTTAGTACTTTCCGTGCCTCTCCGGCTGGAAAGAATGATTTATTCTTTGTGAAATAAAACATTTTAAGCCAAAATTTCAATTCTGCCGCTAAATCGTGTGGTTTTGTGACGTTGAAAATGACGTATCCAGAGAAGGTGCTTAAAAATAAAGATAACCTGCTTACCACGGCTTTTACTATCTAACAGACGGTTGTTTAGTTATCTTGTTTATCGCCCAGTTTCATATACGGCGCTTTAATACCGCTGAAGTGCCAGTGTCGGAACTTTAAGCCTGGTCGGGCTTTGATATGTGCTGTATATTTATTAGTCTTCATACTAATCGTTTCTTTATTAATGTTATGACTCGACAAACAGGGTCATGTAAGCGACCGTGCTGCTTAGGTTAGTTGCCCAGTATTGTGTCAGAGAAGTCAACTTATGGCTGTGCTAGGCAGTGTCGGCCGGCCATGGAGTTAATACTACTGAGTGGGCTGGTAAATTGCCTCCCTAATTGATTGTGGCTTTACGTGTTGGTTGATAACTCGTAATTGTTCACCCTGCAATTCCAACTTCTTTAAAAATGTGCCCTAAATGCATGAGCAAATGGCTCATTCGGCGATTTGATAAGTTTCGCATAACGTTCGGTTGGTTTTGCCGGCCTTAGCCAATTGCACAGCTGGGTGTGCGATATAATGGGTTCTGCTGCGGAAAATGACCTGTCTTGTAGCGAGGCCATTCTCTTTTTTTTCCTCATTGTGTAGCCTATTTGAACAAAGTTTATGCTAAAGGTGGTGCCACTTTCATCTTAACGAGGCAATCTTTCGAATGAACACAACTTGTTTTTGTTTGCATGGCCCCTTTTACCTTTCGTGTGGTTGCTGCGAAGAATCAGTGAGCAAGACTATGTCACTGATTAACATGAAGGTTTCGGTTACTTGGTACTCGTTAAACAAAAGTTTGCATGGAGGAAAAAATGAACAAGCGACGGAAAATGGTCCGTGCCATAACGCGTTAACCAGCCATCGCTTTTTGTCCATCGTTCTTTGTAACAGCGAAGTTCATGGGAAAATCTTTTCTGCTTGGTGTCCGCAGTTAAAATACCCAGAAATTGCAACACATCGTGGCAACACATCGTGGCAATACATGTTCATAAGGAGAAAGACACATCATAGCGTAGTAGTGAAATCGATTCTATGTGGTATCCGCCGAATAAAAATGCCCAGACAGTGCCGAGTGCTCGCTCATGCAACGGCCGTTCGTCCGTGGAAAAGACCCCATCCTCATGTCGTGTACGATTTCAGCCGATTTGATTCTTCTTTACTGTTATTGCAACACAGATGAAGTAAAGGTCGATCCGGGAAAGAAGAAGAGCAAATCCGCTGAAATCGTGCAATTAAAACTCTCGTGAGGATCGGGAAGGTTGCGTAAAAGCATTACGTGTTAGTGTGACCTTCCTGCTTTTCTATTTTTTGCGCTGTAAACGTTTGTTCAAAAGACATCGTCGTGCTCAAACCTCGATAGTTCAATAAAGCCCCGTGTACCCATACTCCTGGTTTCCCAGGACATGTTTTTCGAAACCGCATTCAAGCTTGTTTCGAAGAGTTTTCGCAAGATGGTACCCCCTGCCGTACTGGCTAATAATGAAGTACTTCTATGTGAAGGTTTGTGCTGTCGGTGTGTCAGTAACCTATGTAGCGTACAAGTTTTATGCAGACTTCCTCTTTTCTTTGGTCTTGAGCGCTCCCAGCACTGCTGTGGTGTCGTTTATCAACCACATCTAATTGGTGGAAAATACTCCGCGGATATTTCTTGGTTTAAGGTTATTTTGTGAACGTCTTGTATAACGCTAAGAGTAGGCTTATAATCTACAGTTAATAATATCCACCAAGCTATTGTGCTGTGAGTTACATAAGATATTGTCACGGCATAAACAAAACTACATGTGGAATGGTTTATTTACACAGGCGAACTTGTGCCCAGAAGCGAGCTGCGAACCTCTAGCCTTGTCCGAACTCTCGAGCTCCTCTTCCTTCTCTTGTTCTCCGGGTCTCTTTCTTCGTCGTCGTCGTCTCCACAAGTAATCAGCGACTATCCCCCAAGTTGCGTCTGTGGAGAAACAAGAGCGGTTAATGAATGCCTGCCCAGGGCATGGCGTCAAAGTTCAAACTCATTACCAGCCGTGGCATTGCCCCCCCTCCTGGATGGCATCGACCCGATGCCACTCGTTCAAAACAAGAGGATAATCATAACCACTTGGTTACAACGTCAGCATGCGGCGGGGACGCAAACGCACACGAACAGTCATCGCGTTGTCATCGGGCGTGGTACAGTTTCAGGCGTACGACATGTACAACCTCTGGGCAAGGTTGTCCCCTTGGAGAGGAAAACGCGTTTCCTCCTGGAACCACGGCGTAGGTAACGTCCGAAAGACGCGACAGAACGTTATAGGGCCCGAAGTAACGCCGCAGTAGCTTCTCTGAAAGGCCACGACGGCGAACGGGTGCCCATACCCATACGAGATCGCCGGGTCGGTACTCCACATCGCGACGTCCGGCATTGTACCGTCGGGCATCAATTTCTTGCTGTGTGCGAATTCAAAAGCGGGCCAGCTGGCGAGCTTCTTCAGCTCTCTGCCTCAGGTTTTCGATATTGTCGTTCGTTATTGCAGCGTTGTCAACAGGCAGCATTGCGCCTAACGTCGTAGTGACCTCGCGACTGTACACAAGTTCAAACGGAGTGAAACGAGTAGTTTCCTGCACAGCCGTATTGTAAGCGAAGGTGGTGTAGGGATGAATTTTGTCCCAGGTCTTGTGGTGAAGGTCAATGTACATAGACAACATATCTGCCAATGTTCGGTGTAGTCGCTCCGTCAAGCCGTTTGTTTGGGGATGGTATGCGGTACTTTTCCGATGAGCTCTGTGCGTCAACCGGAGGACGTCCTGCACTAAGTCTGCGGTGAAGGCTGTGCCGTGGTCTGTTATATTAACAGCAGGCGCGCCATGTCGGAGAACGATGTCGTAGAGAAAAAATTTGGCCACCTCTGCAGCAGTTGCACGTGGAAGCGCTGCCGTCTTAGCGTACCGCGTCAAATAATCCGGAGCAACAATAATCCACTTGTTCCCCGATGACGACTTCGGGAATGGGCCAAGTAGGTCCATCCCAATTTGGCGAAATGGTGCGTCCGGCGGATCCAGCGGATGTAGTAGTCCTGCGGGTTTGACGGTTGGTGCCTTGACACTGGCAGTCACGGCAGCTCCTCACATACTGCTGCACTGATGTTAGTAGTTTGGGCCCATAGTATTTCTGATAGATCCTTGACAACGTGCGACTGACTCCTAGGTGCCCAGCGGTTGGTTCATCATGGCAGGCCTGTAAAATTTCAGTTCGTAATGCTGACACAATGACGAGGAGAACCTTCTCCTTGCTATGGTCGTGATTCCTTTTGTACAGTACGTCGTCCAGTAGGCAGTAAGAATTTAGTCCCCGAAGAAAGGCGCCTGGAGCCGTGGTAACGTTTCCGCGAAGGTATTCAATGAGTGGTCGCAATTCTGCGTCGGCCAATTGAGGTGCTGCCATATCCGCAGTATGAATGACTCCGCTGAACGAATATTCCTCGTCGGCGTCGGATGATCCGGCCGGAAGCGGTGCTCGGGACAAACAGTCAGCGTCACAGTGTTTCCTACCCGATTTGTATACGACCGTGATGTCCTATTCTTGTAGCCGTAAGCTCCATCGAGCAAGCCGTCCGGACGGGTCTTTGAGGTTTGCCAGCCAGCAGAGGGAATGGTGGTCGCTAACAGCACGGAACGGCCTACCGTACAAGTACGGGCGGAACTAGCTGATGGCCCACACTACTGCTAGGCATTCTTTCTCTGTCGTGGAATAGTTACTTTCCGCTTTGGAAAGAGCGCGGCTAGCGTATGCTATCACTTTCTCTACACCGTTCTGCCACTGTACGAGGATGGCACCGATGCCAATGTTGCTGGCGTCAGTACGAATTTCGGTGTCCGAAGCGTCGTCGAAGTGAGCCTGCACGAGTACAGTTTGCAAGCGCTCACGGAGGCCGTCAAACGCATTCTGATGTTCTTCACTCCATTCGAAGGCTACGCTATCTTTCATAAGTCGCGTGAGGGGCTCCGCTATGTGAGAAAAGCCTTTCACAAAGCGTCTCTAGTATGCGCAAAGTCCCAGGAAGCGTCTGACAGCCTTCTTATCACTGGGTCGAGGGAACGAGGCTACAGCAGTCGTTTTTTCGGGGCCTGGTCGAACGCCATTAGCACTCACAACATGGCCCAGAAATTTAAGCTCTTGAAAACCAAGGTGATATTTCTATGGCTTGATAGTTACCTGCGCTGCACGAATGGCTTCCAGGACACTTCTCAGGCGGGACAAATGCTCTGCAAACGTGCTAGAAAACACAACAACGTCATCCAAATACACGAGACACGTCTGCCATTTGAGTCCAGCCAGAACAGTGTCCATCATGGGCTGGAGCGTAGCCGGCGCAGAGCATAGGCCGAAGGGAAGGACCTTGATTCATACAGGCCGTCTCGTGTCACGAACGCCGTCTTCTCGCGATCTCGCTCGTCGACTTCGATTTGCCAATAGCCAGATTTCAGGTCAAATGAAGAAAACAATTTAGCATCACGTAGGCGGTCTAATGTGTCATCAATACTGGGCAGGGGATAGACGTCTCGCTTTGTAATACTGTTCAATCTGCGGTAATCAACGCAGAAACGGAGGGTGTTGTCTTTTTTCCTTACTAGCACGACAGGTGAGGCCTATGCGCTTCTTGACGGTTGGATAACATCACCTGCCAGCATCTCTTCCACTTGCGTCTTGATTGCCTCCCGCTCCTTAGGCGACACTCTGTACGGGTGCTGCCGCACAGGCCTGCCGGACTCGTCCGTAATTATTCGGTGCTTCGCGACCGGCGTATGGCGCACTTTAGATGTGGTGGCAATGCAATCGGAAAATTCGCGCACAAGGCGTATTGAAGCATCCTTCTCTGTGGTCCACAGTTTCTGGTCGATTTCCACGGGTATGTGTATTTCAGCAGTCGTCGACTCATCAGAAGTTGTCCCCAATGTGGTTTAATGGGTCACTTCGGCGACTTTCTCGATGAATGCAACGGTGGTACCTTTCGCGAGGTGGCGACGCTCATTGGTGAAGTTGGTAAGCAAGACGGGTGTGCACCCATTCTAAAGGTGGACAAACCCTCTTGCGATACAGATACCCTTGTTTAGTAGCAACCGGATATTCCGTTCGCTTATACTTTCGTAGTCGACGAATGCGTCACTTCTGACATCGACAAGTACGCTTGTGCGGGCGGGAAGCGTTACGTTGTCGTCGACAATACGAAGGGCCGGGTCATGTCGGTCGGTGATGCTTCCGGCTATAGCTTTCTTTGTGGAGAAGGTTATTGTGGACTTCGGTAAGTCAATAACGGCCCCATACGAGTTGAGAAAGTCCATGCCAGGTATCAAATCCCTCGAACAATCGGGAAGTACTACGAAGGTGCCGATGTACGTGAAGCCGCGGATCTCGACCCACGCAGTGCATATACCGGCAGGTGTGATTAGATAACCCCAGCTGTGCGAATTAGTAGGCCTGTCCAGGGGGTGATAACTTTCTTAAGTGAAATCGCTAGAGCCTTGCTAATAACGGAGTAATCTGCACCCGTGTTGGCCAACGCAGTCGTCGATTAGTACAAGTAGGTCGCAGGAAGCCGGTTGGGTGGTGCAGATTTTGTTGTCACTGGGCGTCTCGTCGTTGGTATCCGCTCACTCCCATCGCCATCGTCACAATGGAGGATCTTCGAGCGATTCGTCATCAGCGGCCTCACCTCCAGGGGTAGCTGACTTCAGTTTCCACGGCTTTCAGGGCTGCGCGATAGGCGGTTGGTGGAGTTGGGCGCGAAGCGAGGACTGAAGGAGCGGCGTCGGTTCGGGGACGGTGAACGGGACTCAGAGCGTCGGTGGGGCAAAATGTCGCGACGTTCGGCGAGGTATCTTGCAATCTCAGGCAGCCGTTCTCTGTTTCGTGGACGCGGCGCATTGAGTGCGAACCCACGCTTACCGGCCTGGCGGTATGGGCACGCGCGATACACATGACCAGCCTCCCCGGCAGTGGAAGCAAAGGGGTGTGCGGTCAGGGGTGCGCCAGATATCACTTTTCCCGGAGTTTACCTCACCATGAAGCACTGCCTGCAGCTCCTCCCGGACTATCCTCCTTACCAATTCACAAAAGCCGTCGACATTGCCTTCCAGCGCTGTGAGAAGGTTCGTACCAGAGACGGCAGCTTCCTGGCTGCTGTACTGCCGTGCCCTTTGTTGAAGCGCCCTGTGTATCGCGGTGGCCTATTCAACAAATCCGGGGACTGTTTTTGGAGGAACCCTCATCAGTCCGGCGAAGATCTCTTGCTTCACGCCGCGCATCAAATGCCGCAACTTCTTGTCCTCGGGCATGGATGGATCTGCGCGCCGAAATAAGCTGACCATGTCCTCGACGTACATGGCAACGCTCTCACTCGGACGTTGGTTCCTTGCCTACAGCGCAATCTCAGCCTTTTCTTTGCGGTCCATGCTCACATCGGTAGCTAGTAGCCGCTGGCGAAAAGCCTCCCAGGAGGTCATTGCAGCTTCGTTGTTCTCAAACCAGGTACGCGCGGATTCTTCCGGAGCATAGTAGGCATTCTGAAGCTTACGCTGCTCATTCCAACCTTTGAATCTGGCGACACGCTCAAACTGGTCGAGCCAGACCTCCACATCTTCGAAAGGTTCGCCATAAAAAAACTTCGGCAACCGTTGCTGCTGAACCACGCACCGAACTGTCATGGCAGTCTCAGGCGGGACCGGTGGGCTGTTGTCCCGTCATATCATCCTGGCTCTGCGATCTGGAAGCAGCCCGTACTCCACCGGCAGACCAAGTAGGCGGCGGCTGGTCCTCTCATGAACAGGCGTGATCGGGGTGTCCTGGAGCTTACTCGAAGCCCTTTATGAACCGGGTATCATGTACCCCGCAACTCCACCACTTCTGTCACTGTATAAACAAAACTACTAGCGGAATGGTTTATTTACACAGGCGAACTGGTGCCCACAAGCGAGCTGCGAACCTATAGCCTTTTCCGAACCCTCGAGCTCCTCTTCCTTCTCTTCTTTTCCGGGTTCCTTTCTTCGTCGTCGTCGTCTCCACAAGTTATCAGCGGCTATCCCCCAAGTTGGGTATGTAGAGAAACAAGATTGGTTGGTGAATGCCTTCCCAGGGCATGGTGTCAAAGTTCAAACTCATTACCAGCCGTGGCAATATGGTCGTTCGCATGCTGTCATTTCACGCGTTGCGACAGGCTCTTTTCGTGCTGGCACCGAGAAATGAGTCAATCAAAAAATTGCACTCCTAAAAATGGACAATTGATCACAAGAAATGTGTCCTATTGAGCGAATCTTTTAGGCCCACTCTAAAACTGCGCGAAGGGTTGCATTAACGCACGGTAGCACACATCCCCAACATGGCCCTGAACGACGCTTGGTAAGAAATAATGCATGATGCTTACGCTGAATTGTTTGCGCTCGAAGCAGGCACACCTACTACTCAACCCTTATCAAATCCTCCAGGTGCATTTGGGTCTCTCGCGTTCTCTAAGTGATATTGATAAAACGTTTACCGCCGTCCATCAGGTTGATTAGTTGAGTGCTCCGGGCAGACGCGATTGTAATCTTTTCGAGACCTCCGTTGCATCACTTTCGTCTGTTTGTTCATATTCTCTCATGTTCGCAGCCAACTGGGCCTGACTTCTTGCATATTTTTATAGCTCTTTTTTCTCTCCTTCATTGTGATACCTACAAAGCTGAACGAAATGTCATGTCGTCAATACCGCATTGTTTTCCACACACGAGCATACGTTTAGTGTGTGGCGCACTCGGCAACAACTGTAGCTTAAAAAATAGGAAGAAGCCTTCGCCTTAAACCAACTGCAAAAGAGCTCCCCTGCAACTAGTTCACGAATCCCAGCAGAAAATACTCGCACGTTCTTCAGGGTGTTGCAAGTGGTTCAGGCCTTCTCGGGTGGCCTTTTGCACACTGCATGATAGCCTTTCTCATGCGGTAGCACGCTCTAGCTGGCTACCTTCGGGATAATTACCAGTGGCAGTGAGAGCTGCAACCAAAAGAGCCTAGCTATTACCCATTTCCCGCGTGTTCTAGATAGTGTTGGAACGGGGCATCCCACCGGAATCATCAATGTTGTGACTCACATCCCAGCTTGCCACCGATGTTGGGAATCAGCCATGCCGACGCTGTCACCACTGTTGCGACTGGCCATCCGAGCACAGTCACAGGTGTAGCGACGTTCACTTGCTCCGTCCGCTGTCGACGCGGCGCAGAGCAGAGCGATGAAGTTCTCGCGCCGACGAAAGGTTGAAGCAACATTTATAAACAGTATGTACAAGGGCAATAAAAGCTTTACATGGCTTGCACAGAGGCGACCGCACCCGTCCACTCGGTGCCTCCGAAATGTGCCGCCGAAGAATGCTGAAGATAAGTGCCACCGGGCGGGTTTTTATACCCCCTCAAGTCCGTTGCGGCCCCGAGAAGTTTGCATCGCTCCCATCACTACTGTCGCTGGCCGAAGTTTGAAATCCGACGGATGGAAGCGAAGCGGTTGTGTCAGCTAAGCTGGCGCGATGTTGAAAGAAACGGCGACAACCACGCCGTCTCCGTGAAGCCGCCTCCAGGTGTGTGGGTGTATGTCGGTTGCCGGTTGTTCACCCGACACATGATTCGGCCGAGCCGCCCCGACGCAGAACGATGAGGAGACTGTACCGCGGTGCATGGTTTAGCCTGTCGGTAGCGGGCGGTTTGTTCTGGTTTGGACAAGGCGTGAATCGGCCCCGATATCGGCGCGTCGCCCCGTGCAACCAATATGGGATGGGCGTTCTGGCACAACAGTACCCCCGCCGCCAGACAACGCATCAGGAAGACCAGCTGCATCCACGTGGCTGGGATGCCTGGCGCGCTCTTCCTTCAGGCTCATTGCAGGATCACCTGCAGTGCACCAGGAAAAGGGCGGCTCCACCACGCTCCTCTCCACGAACAGGTACCAACTGCCAGGACCGGGTCACAGGTATATCGCCGTGCTACCCAGGTGTCTTGATCAGCTTCGTCCGGCTGTTTCTCTTTCATTTCTCAGCCCCGGACGCTCGTCGTTCTCCAGCTTGCAAAGAACCGACCGACAACAGGCGCAAGCAAGCTAACAGGCTCTGTCCTCCGTCCAAATACCCGACTCCAAAAAACGTGATAAACTTCCCTAGATAAGTGTCTATCCCAAATTTGGACCCTCTACACCAAGAGGCCCATGCGCGAAGCAGAACTCTTAAAACAGGAACTCAAACTATGTGTCGAAGATAATACACGACATGAAATGATCATAACTATGATTGATTACTTCAAATCACGCGGTGCGGAAATATTCTACTGAGGAGAATAATTTTGCTCCCATATACCTGTTCGCTAAAAGGTGTTCACGGATAGACGAAACCAAAGACACGAGTGGGAGGAAAGCAGAATTACTTATATAGCATGGCTTACTGCGTCTGAGTTAGCGTTCAAGATTCCTTTCTGATAGAGAACGACATGATTGTGCTGGTGGAGCATCATACTGCACCTAAGCAAACCACCACTTCTATATGACATGTGATTTAACCAGGTTAGCGGCCAATGATCAGTTTCCACAACAAACTGGGAAACGGATACATAGCACGCCAACTTCTGCGCTGCCCACACGACGCAGCCACATTCCTTTTCGAATGTACTGTACGGCTCTTCACTGCACGTTAGCTCGCAGCTTAAGTAAAAAACTGGTCATTCCCGGCCATTCCCATCATCTTAGTGTAGTAGAGCTCCCATGCCACCATCGCTCTCAACGCACTGAATCACGAAATATTTCGAAAAGTCGGGGGCCATTAGAAGTGGCTCCACGCTCAGGGTTTATTTGAGCTTTTGAAACGCGTCCTCCTTCAATGTGTCTCTTATACCTTTACAGGCTCAGTCTTTCTCAGAGCGTCAGGTAAAGAACTAGCCAGTGTGTAGTAATCTCTCACATAATTCTGGTAATATCCAGCCAAACCAAAAAAAGCCCTAATCCCGGACGTAGTGGTTTTAGGCGGTATTTCACGACCAAGGCTACTTTGATTACTGACGGTCTTCTTCCACCACGCTACCACCACCACCTGGCTTAGTACGTCTCTTCGGCGCCAATCTATGTGACACTCGAACGATTGGCTGACAGGCCTGCTTCTTTGGGCCTGCTCAACACGACTCTTAATTGCCCACGTGCTCCTCGCATAAGCTAGAAAAGCTTGCGACATTATGTAGGTGAGGGAGCGCGTACTTCGACAGGCCACGAAACACGCGATCTGTTAGTCTTAAGAAGCAATACGGCGCATTTTCGAATCCGAAGCCTAACATGGCGGGAAGGACTGTTCTGAACGGGAAACGAAGACCGCTGCGTTAGAACTCCGCGCCCCCGGCACGCGCCATCATTTGAAACGCGGTCTCTTTGGGCGGTCATATACAAGCTTCGCAGGGCTCACGCCCGTACTCTCGTGCGGAGATGACTTCAAGGCCAACATAGCAGCAGGAACGCATACCTCCCGATCGCTTTTACACTCAAAGCACAGACCTCTAAACTTTCGCTTTCGCACTGACTGCCTTCGCTCCACTGGGTTAGAATGCGGAGGCGAAGGTTAGAATTTGCATGCTAGCTATCAACGACTGGGGACAATGTAGAGTTAACCTAGCACGGCGTGACCAGCTGATTATTCCCGCTGATGGGGATGACGTAACCCGCTTCGGCCGTTGGCGGTTCGACAAGCTACCGCCAGAGGTTTCGGTCCGATCGCAGCACCAGCTTCGTACTCGAGCGGTTTTCGGGTCCCGCTCACAGGCTTTGCCGCAACGTCACCCCAGTTAGTGCTCGCACCCAAAGGAACACCTTCCGTTTCCGGGGGCCCGCACGGTTACGCCTGGCTAGCCTCACAGATCAAACTCTGCCGCGAATCCTCGTCATTTCGCACACTGCGCGCACTCCGGTCGGAAGTAGTTTCCAAGGCCTCCTCTGATTCAGAGTATTTTACTGATTCTGCTGAACCCGAGGCCGACACATGAACGCGATCAGCGGGCTCGTCGGGCATGCATCGGACGTCTAAGCATGCGCGTTATGTCGTTTAGGTTCCCCTTTGCTCTCCGAGACGGCAGTACTCTCTCTGTTAGCGCCCTTTGGTACGAGCTCACTTGATTTACCTCTCAGCCGCGCTTCGACCTTGAACTCGTTTTCACGCACACTCTGATCAGACACTGGGGTTAACGTACTCTTCATGTCACCCGGCTGTGTCCACTGCGTTTCTCCACCGAAGGGTTTTACGCAACCCCGTTCAGCTGCTGGCGACTCCACTAACATACCGCGAGAGGTTTGGGTCGCCTCGTAGTTCGGGCTACGCTGCTGGGCATGCTTTCCCGTCTCGCGCGCTGGGGAAGAATCAAGTATCTGCTAGAGCTTCCCCGCTTGCGATCTGGTAAGTTCCATGCACTGGCAACTACTCGCGGTCTGTGTGCGCTTATCGAAACCTTTATTTCGAAGCGACCGCTCTGCCTCTGCGCCCTTCTCGTTTTCCTGGCTAACTTCTCTGTCCAAGATTACGAGTGCGGTCGCTCAGCGTTTGCCCTGGGACGCTCCATCTTCCGGCAGTGACGTCTCAACAACGAACGGCAGCCGTTGATCCCGACTTCTCTGACCGCTCGCCTGATCTGTCGAAGTAACGCTCGACGACGGCGAGCGCTGCCGAAGCTTCATCTCTAGCCTCCTCAACTTGAGCCGTTCCTGACTTTCGGCTTGCTCGCGCTCTTTCTCCTCCTGGCGCTCGCGACGCTCTTTCTTTTCGGATTCCTTGGGCTCACGGCGCTGTTTGATATCATCCCAGGCCTTATTGACTTCCTCAGCCGTTACGTTCTCCTCCCGCATGATCTGAAGGATCGCATGCTTCCGTTTCGCACAGCCCAAGCACAGCCCAGCTCCTCACAAATTTCGATGAGTTCTCTCACTATAAGATTCTCCATCGTTTGCACTAGCCTCTTGCTGCTTGCCTATGCTTGCGTTCCTATACTGTCGAGGTACTAGCAAGGAACGCGCATGTAATTCCCTATCGTGCTTTGTTTACACTCTCGGCACTACCTTTGGTTTCAAAACACTTTTTCTATGCTTCAAACACTCAAAACTAGACACAGTGCTTGACACTGCCCTTTTCTAAACTACAATAACCTGTACTAGAGAAGTCTGGTGAACTGAGAGTGAACACTGAGCAGTTGCCACGCCAGGTAGTACCCGTTGGCGGTTGATCCCGCAGCTGCCCATCCCCTGTTGGGAATGACCACCCGAGCACAGTCTGCAGTGTGGCGACGTGGCTAGCAGAGCGATGAAGTTCTCGAGCCGACGAAAGGTTGGAGCAACATTTATATACAGTAAGTACAAGGGCAATAAAAGCGTTACATGGCTCGCACAGAGGCGACATCACCTCTCCACTCGGTGCCTCCGAAAAGTGCCGCCGAAGAATGCCAACGATAAGTGCCTTCGGGCGGGTTTTTATACCCCCGGAAGTTCGTTGTGGCCCCAAAAAGGTTTAGTCGGTCCAATCACGACTCTCGCTGGCCGAAGTTTGAAATCCGCCGAACAGAGGCGAAGCGGTTGCGTAAGACGAGAAACCGCGATGGGGTAAGACGGGCGGGCGACGCCCACGGCATCTCCGTGAAGCCGCCTCTAGCCGTGTGGCTTCATGTCGGTTGCCGGTCGTTCACCCGATGCATGATTCGGCCGAGTCACCGCGATGCAATAAGATGAAACGACTCAGCGGCGCTGCTTGTTGAATCCTGTCGGCCGCGGGTGGTTTAGTCTGGTTTGGATGAGGCATGAATCGGCCCCGCTGTCGGCGCATCGCCCCGTGCGACGAATATGGGCCGGGCGCTGGACACAATACCAATGCAGTACTCGTAGTTGTAGTAGTAAACTTTATTCACAACAAAGGTGGAAGGGGAGGGGGTGTACTTAAGGGTGGAGTCCTATTTCATGGACTCTATTTGCGAAAGCCCCTGGCTTGGCTCTTTCCAGCAGTTCTTGCTGGCGGGAGACGTTCGAGCTGGAAAGTGACACTTCCCAATTATATTCGTAATTCTCGCTGAGGGCGATTGATCAATGGGTATAACGCCTGCCGTGAATGCCTCACGGCTGATGTACCCAATCTCAATGGCTGTGACAAACAACCCACCTACACTTGTGCTTTCTAAAACACAAATAAAGAGTCTCAAGTGTACGATTTTTGCCTTATCGTGAACGGTTAATCTTGATAGAAGCAATTCGTGTTCCTCACTAGAATCCAAAGTATTATCATGGTTAGCTATGCCGAACAATTACATTGTTGCTTGACTGCTAACCAAAAAACAACCTTTAAAGGGACACTGAAGGCAAATAGCAAGTTTGGCTCTGAAGAAAGCTCAACTGCTACGTAGCATTTATTCTGCGGCGAAATATGCTTTAATTGCCGAGAAGTTACAAATTGAAAAACGCATTTCCTTCCTTGCGCCAATTCATTACATTCCGCATGACGCGTGACGTCGACGGTTGGCGGAAGCGGCTGAGGAAGCGGTGTGGTCAACAGGACAACTAATACCTACCCTAAGAACAATCGAGCCTACTGTGGCCATTGGTTGCACACTCAGCGCATACGACAAAACAACTCGCCCGCACTACACTTCCGTTATCTGTCACTCTCTGTGCGGCAATCTTTTTGTCTCAAACGTCATGAGTTGGCAGTTAAACCATGTGAGTGCGACGGGCGGCTTTTTACTTTACCTACAAAACGTCTAGCGAACAGCGCAACCGATGCGAGAACGACAGGGACGCTTTTTTGATTTGCATTCTCGTTATAGATAGCCGGTTTATAGTCGTTTTGATGAACTCGGCATAAAAACATGGCGCCATCTGTTATTTGACTTGTAACGGCACGCAACGCTAAATTTCTCCTATGCCCTTATAAAAACGCTAATTGCGCCATCTGTTGAATGTTTTGCAAAGCCAGAAGCCGACGAGCGCATCTGCCAGAAGTGTGCCTACAGTATTTACGAGCGCGAAACCACCACTAACAAACGCCTTGGCGCTAGCATAGAATGAAACACGTGCACAACATCATACAAATATCAGTTTATCCAAGTACTCATCATAGTGAAAGCTCAGGAGAACCAAATGCCCTGAATCAAAAGAGCATGTTTGAAGCACCCATTTTATTCAAGTTCAGTACAATCGATAAGCGGTTTCACACAAACTCATTGTCACGGCACGCGCTTTCAGCCCGAAGCGCAAACTTAACAGGCAATTTATTCCTCCTCTTCCCCGTAAGGGTAGCACTCTCATCTTGCGATTTACCGGGGCCAACAGGTCACTTAACTCCGGCACAAGCCGAGAAGGCTTTTTAAAATATGATGCGTACTCGACATACTCAGTGCGGGGTTTAATTTTTGCTATTGCTAATTGCAGCATGATAAACGCAGTCCACAAGCAGGAGCACACCGTCGAATATTATCGTAAAGGGAACGCTACCACAACACACACACAGCTTCCGCGTCGGCCTGCTATCAAAAGATCTTTCGTGCGAACAGTGCTACGTGACGGAGAAAAAGCTTGTTCTATGAGACGCAAATTACTGTCCACAGAAGAGCGGAACCGTAGAAAGCCTACGCGCTATTTTTCGCCATGATGTAAGCACGGAGACAACAGGCATATTACGTCGAACCTGGAATAACCATAGCAACCGCAACCCGCGCCGCGGCATGTCAGATTGCGGATGTCGGCATGGTTTGAATAATTCCGTACCTTTAACCTGTTTATGACATATGATAGTTAACGGGGAAAGAAAGACTTTATCTTTGAGAGCTTGTGCGCGCGGTTCTCGTTCTGTTGTTTGTCACGTGACACTGGGCCCATTCGCTCAGTCACCGTTCGCATTATCTCTACTTGGCTGATAGCTTCACTTTTTAATTATTTAAGCGAATATTTCCAAGCTACTGCGCCGCATGCTGGCATATGCGTTTTCTGCGGGTGCCAATCTGTCTATTTAGGCCAACTTCGGTTTGATCTTCAGCAGAGCTCGGCGGACTCACTCATGAGTTCAGTCACTCAGACGCATTTGGACTCACACTCACGCGGGAGTTTGAGTCTGCGTGAGCACGAGAGTAGTGTTTTATGGGAGCTGAGCTTGTGTGAGTTTGAGCCGGTGAGCCCGAGTGAATATGAGCCCGACTGAGTTTGAGTACGCAAGAGACTGAGTGAGTTCTGACTCCATTTCGAGTTTGAGTGAATTTTTTGTTCTCAGTACATTTTGAGGTGGAGTACATTTTGAGTTTGAGTACATTTTGAATTGTGATTAAATTTTATGTTGGATATTTTGAGTTTTGAGTACATTTTGAGTTTTAGTGCGTTTTGAGTGGTGAGTACATTTTGATTTTTGAGCCCATTTTGAGTTCTGAGTACATATGAGTAGCCTAGGAGGTAGCTATAGTTGGCTGTTAGGTTTGATGTGCCACTTTGTGTTCGCAATATACGTTAACTGCGGGTAAAGCAGCATTCGCGATCCGCATGATCCGCGCATGAACTGTAAAGGGCATATAGAAACGATGGCCTCGTCCAGTTTCGCCCTTTTAAGAAGTAGAACGTACTTCATCATCTCAGTTCTGAAGATTGTTTAGTACTCACTCTTTCATTGACACTTGACGTATTCTTGCAAATCTTCGGCATTCACATATCAAACTTATTTAAATCCCTTTATCCGCCTTCAAAGACGAGCATAAAGTATTATGACATTTTCTAACTCTTGTTATCGTAGCCGTCCGTTATTCTCTGAGCTTTAAACACATCCATTCTTGCTTGTGCGTGAAATGAAGGCCTGTATAGTTGTCAACAAAATTATTCTTCATTGCCATCTTTTTTCAATAAATTTGGTTGTGTTACCTACAAGGAACACTAGGAATGCTAGTAACGTGAATTTTACCTTGCCTGTAACCCGAAATACCTAGGGTCAACGGCTACTACAATATTACGGAGCAAAAGTTTGGAATACTTTACGTATAGAAAGAAAAACAGTAATAACTTTGTATTTACAGTAAAAACGATACTACCTATCTAACATTCCATGTACTCTGGCTCTTTTTTGTTTAGTTCAATTTTTTTATTTATTTGAAAACAGTATCTTTTGACTCACTTGTTTAATGTTTGCTGCTGTATTGTGTATTATGTAATGGCCCTAAACTAGCTTCGGCTATTGGCCCAACATTCTGTGTAATGTATTTTGAACGACTTGTTACTGAATAAAAGTGATGGTGATCCGGCCAGACGAAGGCGAAGTATTCCTCGAAGTGTTTGATGGTGGCGATTGTGTGGAAGTGAAAAAAAATGAAATTCTATGCTTCGGAGCTTCGAGATTACATAATGGTCGCGCTTAAAAGGTGAACTTCCCATTACTAAGTAGCGCGTGTCTGCTTTAGCTAGACAAGAATTATGACACGAAAATCAATTATTGTACAGCACCGATAAGCTTACGACAACTCCGAATTTTTTCTTATGAAGTGACTGCACATAATGATCTTACGATGCGGTCATTGCCTGGTTTATATTTGCTCCCTCAAACCCATCCCTTTAACACCACAATTCCTTTTAAGTGCGAATGCACTTCTTAAGCGAGCCTGAGTCGTCCGCCGCCGTAGTCCGCATAGCAACAGCTGCGGGTGCGCGCGCTCCTCTTCTTCCTCCTCGTCTTCCCTAGCAACGGGGGGAGATGGGCGCGCGCTACTCTCCTCCTCCTCTCTCCGCTCAGTGACTGCGGGTGTTGGGCGCCTCCTCTCCACTTCGGGCGGGAGAGCTCTCGCTCGCGTAGCGGGCGCTCCGCATTCCGATGCGTGAGGGCGCTCGTGTAGCCCTCGCCGTAGCGGCGGGCGCTACTCTCCTCCTCCGCTCTCCACTCAGTGACTGCGGGTGTTGGGCGCCTCCTCTCCACTCCAAGATCACGATATCCACCGTAATCGCGCAATCCACAACCGTGCATTCGCACTTACACACTCTCCCCCTCGGGGAAGTGCGAGGGCATTTTTTTGCTACCACTCTGGCATCTCCGACGAATTTGCGCAGTTTATTCCTTCCTAACTAATACTGATCACCGGGATGACCTTTCTATCTGCCCCACATAATTTTATTCATCGAAACCTTATTTTGATACCCCCAGACGCCATGGCATGATTTCTTTGATGTTTAACCTAATTTATGGCTTACCATGACTTTCCCATGAGGAAAACAAGGCAGCATGTTTAATGTGTCCTGAGTGAATCCCTTCATCGAGGCTTGCAATTTGATACCCCATATCCCGCGGCGGCATCACTTTGATTTTTAACTCAATGGATGACTCACAATGACAAGGTTATGATTATCAGGAGAATAATTTTTATTTTTCTCACCGGATTCCCCTAATGGAGACCTTTTATTTAACACCCCACAGGCCCTAACAGCACATCACTTTGAGTGTTAACCATATTGCCGCGAACCAGGTATGGGTTTGTTTATTTATTGTTTGTTTTTAATGCTGGGCCACGCCCCGCTGTGTTATCTGCGTTCCAAGCGAAGCGCGTCTTCCATTCATCACTTGTATGCCGCACGGGCTATCACATTCAGATAAGCAGACTGTTTCGCCCTAACCCAGAATAATCTTCTGTGATCTACAATGTTCTGGATGTGAATCGACGGTTCCAGAAACACTTGCGCCGAAAGATAAAAGCCTGCAGAGCAGACGCCGCGGCATTTCGGTCTGCGACGCTCGCTTGCGTACATCACTTTGCTGACTGCTGCTTCGCCGCCAGTCTATTATTTGAGTTGTTAGGGGATTGATTGATTGTAGGGTTTAACGCGCCGACGCAACGCAGGCGATTAGGCGCGCCGTAGTGGAGGGCTCCGGATTAATTTTGACCACCTGGGGATCTTTATCGTGCGCCGAAATCTCGCACACACGGGCGTTTTTGCTTTTCGCCTCCATCAGAAAAGCGGCCGCCGCGGCCGGGAATCGAACCCGCGACCTCGTGCTCAGCAGCGCAACGCCGTAGCCACTGAGCCACCGCGGCAGGTTTGTTAGGGGAGCACAAGGTCGCTCAAATAAACTTGTTTTTCTTGAAGACAACTGCCTAGTCTTTGGCAACGTGACATCTGGTGAAGGTGCGGGGTATCGATCCCCGTACCTCTCGCACAAGGATGTCGTAGGGAGCATAACGGCTTAGTACACCGCACCTCCAACAGATATCACGTTGCCAAAGACGACGCAGTTTTCTTTGGCAACGTCTTTGGAAACCTTCATCGTGCGGAGGAGGCCCGCCAGCTGGCTCGAGTTCGTACAGCGGCCCAGCACGTGGTGGATGCCGGCCGCTACAACCTCCTACGCCCAGACGCCGAGTACAACCCTGGGGATCGTGTGTGGGTTTGGACTCCCATCCGTCGACGCATACTAAGTGAGAAGCTTCTGTGACGGTATTTCGGACCCTACCAGATTGTACGACGTGTTGGCCACCTTACCTACGAGGTGATCCCCAATGGTGATTCCAGAACATCACGATGACGCACGCTGCCCGAAGTCGTCCACGTGGTTCGCTTGAAACCTTACTATGCAAGATGACGGACTTTTTTTGTTGTTGTTGTTCGTTCGGACTGTCGTTTATTTTAGCACCGGGTCGACGCAATTTTAAAGGTTGGGTAATGCCGCTAACCAGGTATGGGCTTGTTTATTTATTGTTTCTTTTTACTGCTTGGCCACGCCCGGCTGTGTTATCTGCGTTCCAAGCGAAGCGCGTCTTCCATTATTTACATTTATGCCACACGGGCTATCACATTCATATAAGCAGACTGTTTCGCCCTAACCCAGAATAATCTTCCGTGATTTACAATGTTCTGGACGTGAATCGACGCTTCCAGAAACACTTGCGCCGAAAGATAAAAGCCTGCATGGCAGACGCCGCGGAATTTCGATCTCCGACGCTCGCTTGCGTACGTCACTTTGCTGACTGCTGCTTCGCCACCTGTGTATTATTTGAGTTGTTAGTGGAGCACAAGTTCGCTCCAATACACTTGTTTTTCTTGAAGACAACTGCGTCGTCTTTAGAAACGTGACAATATTAGGGACTCACGATGACTGTGTCCCGGGAAACAATTTTTTGAGCCACGTGAATCCCCCGCCGAGATCTTTAATTCAATACTCCACACACCCCGGCGGCATTTCAAAGAATTTTAAACCTTTATATGAGTCAGCATCACTATGTCATGAATACGACCAGGATATATTTTATATGTGACCAACGTTATTGTCCTACTCGAAGCCTTTAACTTCATACGCAACACGCCTAAGTGTCATCATTATGAGTTCCATCCCCTTATTATGACTCACTATAACTACGTCATGAGTATGACCACGAAGCATTTTTTCCTTGTACCACGTGACTTGCCTCTTTGAAGCCTTCACAGTAATACTCTCTACGGCGTAGCCGGATATCACTTTCGGTTTTAAACCAATCTGTGCCTATCCATGACTCCCGCAGTAGACGAATCGCCATTTTCGTAATTTCTTTTTACCTTTCTTATTTTTTCGTTTTTCCAAATTTTGTTTGATCAATTACCTTCATTCACGCTTTTATAACGATTACAGCTTCAAATTCTAAGATACTGCGTTTTTTTTTATTGCAGGGCGTTACACGGTTCTGGCTGGGGTTGGGGAAGGTAGTAATCAGAAAACAATTCAGTGCATAAAATAAAACAAAGGCATATACATGGGTGCCACGCACTTCAGAGATTAGCGGGGACAGTTCGCTTTGACACAGGTCGTTTTTTCAGGATGCAGAGAAAGAATTCACGGGACTGTAAGCCAAAAAAGCTTCGATGTAAATGAACCGAGCAGTGAGTGCACGTGCCCTTTACCAATGTTGTTCGTTTCTGGCCCCAGCACACCATAGCGTCTGGACCCCTCTGTCATGAACAGGAACACGAAACCTCTATCAAGAGTTTTGGTTTCCAATCTATACGTACAGTTACTTGTAACCAGGGCTAATTATCTTGGTCAGCAGGTATAACTGTATTAAATCTGCAGCGAAAATGGTTTCCTGCCGCAGAGGAGTTACGGTGTTATGTCCTACCGTGATGAAGATTACAAGCACACAAATTTGCACCCGTAATATATTTACCTCATGTGAATTTTAAAACTGAATGCTAATGAACTCTGAGCCCATCTGAGCCTAAGTAAATCCTGAGCACGAGTGAGTTCTGAGTCCATTTGAGTTCTGAATTCATTTCGAGTTTCAGTCCGTTTTGCGTTCTTAGGTCTTTTTAGGTTTTGAGTCCATTTGGAGTTCTGGAAGCATTTTTATTTTGAGTATATTTTGAGTTCTCAGTACAACTTGAGGTTTGAGTACATTTAAGTTCTCAGTACATATTGAGTTTGAGTCCGCTTTGATATTTGAGTTCATTTGAGTTTGGGTACATTTTGAGGTTAAGTTCATTTTGAGTTTGAGTACTTTTATTATTTTTGGTACATTTTGTGTTTTTGAGCATAGGTGAGTTCATAAGTTTTCGCTCACTTAGAGTTTGGGTTTGAGTGAGCGCAGATGTGCTGCTTCAGTAATGCGGCTAATTTGAGTGATTGGAGATTGTAAAATAAATTTGTGAGTGACTTTGAGTGAGCCGCGCCAACTTTGCCAAAGTGTCGTCTTCAGTCTCTCTTAAAAGACGCTATTCCTTCCTTGGTTACTCAAAGGAGGAAATTTTCGTCTGTCTGTCTGTCTGTCTGTCTGTCTGTCTGTCTGTCTGTCTGTCTGTCTGTCTGTCTGTCTGTCTGTCCGTCTGTCCGTCCGTCTGTATGTCTGTCTGTCTGTCTGTCTCTGTCTGTCTGTTTTTCTGTCTGCCTGTGCTTTGATTTAGCTGGTTGGCTGAAATCGGCGGGGTATCTTCTCAATTCACAAAAAAAAAATCATCGAAAGGTTAAATTCTTCTGCCGCCCTGCCTTGTATGCACCTCCCTTGTCAATCCTACCTATCTCTCCCACTCTTTTGCTCCCGTCTGGCAATCTCTTGCGATAGACACACAGATAGTTTGCTAAATCAATTTATTGTTGCCGCGGTACACTGCTTGCATGGCATACAGGAGAACGTTTTGACAGTCTTGGACTGCGGGGATTGTCACCTCGAAGCGGCACCACCTGGGCGTTTTGCATTTATTGTTCAAAAGGTTTTTCAAAGCGTACCTACCGCAAACATTAAAACGTCGTGTTTATAATCAGAAGAACTCCACCTATAACGCTTACTTATTGATGTTTTGCCTCAAATATGCCGAATACTTTTCTTGCTCAGCAATGTTTACACGAAATAACATTGTCACCGGAATTCATAGTTTGGGTATGTTTTGTCCCTGGAAATGTTTTCTGCAAAAAATTTCTATTTTCTTTGATAGGTAAAAGACTTCTCGAAGGAAGCGCTGGCATACACCGACATTTAAAAACTTCGAAATGCGTGGGCATTGTTCGTACTTAACAACGTTTTCGAGCAATGAGAAACCATTCGGCATATTTTAGCCTGAATAATAATATGAGTGCTATTATTTGTGGGTTTCTTTTAGTTGAAGGGGTGTGGTGTGCGGGGATGCAGAATGTGGTTTAAGCACATTGTGGTAGCTACCGTATCCTGATTCGCTGTGGGACTGGAGTTCTCTCGTACAAGCGCAACATGCACTGACTGTTGTCTGTATTTTTCTTATGCAGTGCACAAGGATATAGTGGCATCCTGTTTCTGTTCGCTTTTGAAACTTTGCGAGATAAGTTTCCACAAGCTCCCCGCACGGGGCACCTTGAGGAATCTTGGTGACGGTACTGGCGATACCGCGGACCCCGAGCCCCCAAACATAAGCTGGATCCAACCGTGGCGATGTGTTTATAGGTGGAGGGTTAGAAACCACGAACGGTGGCCGTCGGAGCCCAGGTCAAGCTCCGGCGGATGGGCTCCCTGTCTGTTCACCAGGCAGGGAGCCCCGGGACCTCTTTGACTACCAGGGTAAGGTCAAGGAAGAAAGTACCCCCGTCTGCCTGCTTTTTCCTATGCTATATGTATAAATCAAACCCCCCCCCCCCAGACGTGATCGGCCCCCTAAAAGGGGCCGCACCGAATTATCTTTTCCTTCTTTGCCTTCTATCTCGCTCCCAAAGCAAGATAACTACCCTCGTTTTTTGATCATGGAATCTGTGGACAAATCGAAGCCGGTTTCTTCTCAATCGGTATTTCTTGTTTCTAAATACCTTGAAGGTATCATCGGCAAAACATATGACGCCAAAAAACTCAGAACTGGTGAAGTGCTAGTTGAAGTTAAAACCAAGCAGCAATCCACAAACCTCCTGAAACAAACCCGCATGGCAGATCTGGAGATCAGGGTCACACCCCACCGCAGCCTCAACAGTTGTCAAGGTGTGATCTCTGAGGCAGATCTCCTAATCGAGACAGAGACTGATCTGCTCGAAGGCCTAAAAGAACAAGGCGTGACAGCAGTAAGGCGCATCGTCATCAGGAGAGAGAACAAAGAAATACCCACCAAACATCTGATTCTGACTTTCGACCGCTGCACACTGCCCGAGCATATCAACGCAGGTTTCATCCGTTGTTCTGTCCGGCCATACATCCCGAACCCGCGGCGCTGTTTCAAGTGCCAGAAGTTCGGGCATGGTACCAACTCTTGTCGTGGCAGAACAACATGTGCCAAATGTGGCCAGCATGATCATCTATCTGACAACTGCACTGCAACCAACCTTACCTGCCCGAATTGCCAGGGTCCACATGCAGCATACTCTCGCGCCTGTGAAAAGTTTCAACAAGAGAAAAAAATCATTAACATAAAGGTAACAGAAAACATCACCTTCCCCGAGGCGCGAAAGAGGTTCGCCTCTTTTCCCCTGGGGAGGTACGCCGACGCAGCTCGCCGGGGGGCGGAGCGGCGTCTGGTTTCGGCGGGGACCCAGTACCGCGAGTCGGACTTGGTCCCGCCTTCGCCCCCCCCTGGGTTGCCTCTGGCGGCCCAACCCGCCACCGCACCGCCTGCTAAGTCAGCAGCGGCTGTGGTGGCATCCACGTCCATTGTGAATGCCGCTGCGCCCTCTGTTTTCTCCTCTCCACCGGCCCAAAGCACACGCAAGGGCACGGAGATGGAGACGGAGGCAGTCGCAGCGACCCCCTCTCCCGCCTCACTGCCTGTGCCACCTGTGGTGCTCCCCACGCCTTCGGCACTGGCAGCGCAGGCAAAGAACACCCGAAAGGGTACCACGTCAAGGGGGCCCAGTCCGCTGGCCACCCCCTTGCCATCAGATGACGACATGGACGTCGAGCCCTTCCGGCTTTCATCGCAGCGGAAGGAACGGGTTGCGACGTCCAGGTCAGTAGAGAAGGTCAGAAAACCCCTTCCAAGAGTGCAAGCCCCGAAAGACCCTACATAAATATTCACACTCCAGTAGCTCTAACACATCATAATGGGAAGAGAAAACAATGTTCAATGGAACTGCAGAGGCCTGCTGAATAATCTTGACGACGTGCATGAGATTCTGCATGCCAATCAGCCAAGTTTAATGTGTGTCCAGGAAACACATCCTAATTCCAAACACACAAATTTCTTGAATAGTTACCTGGTATACAGGAAAGACAGGGATGGCTGCACACACTCTTCTGGCGGTGTGGCCATAATTGCCCGCAAATCCTTAGCATGCCACCCTGTCACCTTGAACACTGTCCTTCAGGCTGTAGCAATTCGAACAATAATATTTAATAGGTTGATAACGGTATGCTCCATATACATTCCTCCTGATGTCTCACTCTCGAGCTCTGACTTCGAGGCGCTGGTTGACCAACTGCCCGAACCATACATCCTTACAGGCGACCTTAATGCTCACAACTCTCTTTGGGGCTCTTCCAGAACGGATGCCCGAGGTAGCCTGATAGAAAAATTCCTTACAACTTCTGGAGCATGCCTTTTCAACAATAAACAGCCTACATACCATAACATAGGACATAACACATACTCATGTCTTGACTTGGCTATTGGTTCTGCAATTCTCTTTCCATGTCTTGAATGGGGCGTGGGCACAGACCCATATGGTAGTGACCATTTCCCCACTTTATTAACGCATATAGGTACAGGCCCGAGCAGTCCATCATCCTATAAAAGGTTTAATGAAGCAAGAGCAAACTGGAATACATTTACAGAGACATCCAAACTACACCACACATCCATAAGACACCTACACGTTGAAGAAGCTACCCAACTGCTCACGGCGCACATCCTCGACGCCGCCGAAAGGTCCATTCCCCACACCTCTGGTGCCCCGCGCAACCAGCGGAGGCCGTGGTGGAATGAGAACTGTAGGCGGGCGCGAGAGGCCCAGAACAAGGCGTGGGGTATCCTTCGTCGGTACCCCACGTCGAGTAACCTCCTCTTGTTCAAACGGGCCAAGGCGTTCGGAAAACGTGTGCGCCGTGAGGCAAAACGCGATAGTTGGCGTACATTCATAACATCAATTAACTCCTACACAGACACACGGAAAGTATGGACGAGAATACGTAAACTCAAAGGACAACAAACACACAGCCTGCCTCTGGTCAGCACAACAGGGGACACACTCGTAGACCAGGCTGACACACTCGCACAACACTTCCAACACGTGTCCAGTTCAGCACACTACACAAACACTTTCATGAAACACAAACAAACGGCCGAAAAGAAGCCTATACTAGATAACAATAGGTCAACATCTTCTTATAACTCAGAGTTTTCACTGTATGAGCTGAGGGCTGCTCTGAGCACGTGTAAACCCTCAGCTCCGGGCCCAGACAACATCACATATACAATGATACAATACCTGCACGCAGACACTCTTCTAACACTCTTACACCTATATAACAAGATATGTCTTTCGGGGCACATTCCAAACTCTTGGAAGGAGGCTATAGTTGTAGCTTTCCTGAAGGAGGGAAAGGACCCGTCGTCTCCCTCAAGTTACCGTCCTATTGCCCGGACGAGCTGCCTGTGCAAGCTTCTCGAGAAGATGATCAATCGCAGGCTCGTGTACTTCCTCGAGTACAATGGTCTTCTGGAGAGCTGCCAGGCAGGCTTCAGGGCGGGGCGATTCACGAACGATCAACTCGTATCCCTTGAATCGTATATAAAGGATGCCTTCGTTCATAAACAGTATTGTGTAAATGTGTTTTTCGACCTCGAGAAGGCCTACGACACCGCTTGGCGGTACGGGATCCTCAGTTACCTAAAGTCATTCGGTGTCTCGGGTAACATGTTAAACACTCTTGTCAGTTACCTGTCAGAAAGAACGTTTCGAGTGAGAGTCGGTGGTGCATTCTCAAGGGTTCACGTGCAAGAAAATGGCGTGCCACAAGGTGGTGTGTTAAGCTGCACTCTCTTCATAGTAAAAATGAACTCTCTTGGTAAGGCACTGCCACCCACAATCTCTTATTCCATGTATGTAGATGACGTCCAGATATCCTATAAATCATGTAATATGTCAATCTGCGAACGTCAAGTCCAGCTTGGTGTAAAGAAACTTGCCGGCTGGGCAGACAAGAATGGTTTTAAATTGAATCCTGCAAAAAGCTCCTGCGTTGTGTACTCCAGGAAGCGCGGGGTTCATCCGGACCCAGACATTACTCTTAATGGCGTGTCGCTTCCTGTGAATAAGGAGCACAAGTTCTTAGGTGTGGTGTTTGATCACAAACTCTCATTCATTCCCCACATCAAGGAACTTAAAAATAAATGTCTCAAAACAATGAATATACTTAAGGTTCTCTCCCACCAATCCTAAGGTTCCGACAAAGAACTCTTGCTTCGCTTGTATACTGCTTTGGTTGGGTCTCGTTTGGACTAGGGCAGTGTGGTGTATGGGTCGGCGACTAAGACAGCCTTGCGAATTCTTGACCCACTGCTACACTTGGGCCTTCGTCTTTCGGCGGGTGCTTTCCGCACTAGCCCTGCTGAGAGTCTGTATGCCGAGTGTAATAAGTGGAGCCTTGAGAACCAACGGACGTACATGGACTTACTTTATGCTTTTAAAATTTTATCGCTGAATAATCATCCTTTTTATCCTGTCTTTAGCGATACATCCACATCTCTGCTCTTAATAAATCGCCCATCCGTTCCTCTGCCCTTTTCACTTAGAGTGAAAGAGCGAGCCTCGGATCTGAGCGCTTCGTTTCTAGACGTGTAGAGGTCATCCTCTTTAAACATTTTACCACCTTGGCAAGTTCGCCCTGTGTCCTGTGACCTTTCTTTTATGAAACTTGACAAAAATCGCGTACCGCGAGCTGCAATACTTCAGCACTTTCTTTCTTTGCAGTTCAAATACCCACGTGCTGAATTCTACAGTGACGCTTCTAAAACCTCCACTATGGTGTCGTGCGCTGCTCATGGTCCGGATTTCAGTGCATCCAGAACCATGAGCGTGCACACAATTTTTTCAGCAGAAGCGTACGGAATTTTACTGATTGTACGACATATCCTTGAAAATCAAATTCCCAATTCTATTATCTACACAGATTCCTTGAGTGTTGTTCGCGCACTGTCATCGCATACACCCCCCAAAAACCACATAGTTAATCTTGTATTTAAATCTATCATGTCTGTGTATGCGCAGAAGCATCAGCTGCTCCTCTGCTGGGTCCCAGGACACGCTGGGATCGCTGGAAACGAGTTGGCAGACGAGAGGGCAGCTGCTGCTGCACTCAGGAACACTGTAGACATAACAACCGTACCATATACAGACCTCAAGCCACACATAAGACAACACTTGCGTAGAACATGGCAAACACACTGGAGTGAACAGACAGATAACAAGTTACACGCTATAAAACCACGCTTGGGACCATACACCACTGACACACGCAACAGACACACAGAAGTCGCCTTGGGTAGGCTGCGGATAGGGCACACCCATGCGACGCACTCGTATCTGCTGACGGGATCTTCTAGACCCCAGTGCAGCAGGTGCGGAGAGGCCCTATCCGTAGTGCACATATTAATCACATGCAAGGCACTTCACACAACACGACACAAACACTTCAGAGAACTCTAGAGACAACATATTCCCCTACATCCATCGTTTTTCCTAGGTGATGATGCCATTGTTTCCGTGAAACGTGTGTTTGAGTATTTGTCCGCCGTCAAGTTTTTAAACCTCATTTCCTATCACGCATCATGAAATCTGGCCCTATACACCAGCCATGCTCATTGTAGTTTTGTGACTTTACTTTTGTTTTTGCTGATTTTACTTAGTGTTTAAGGTTTCACCCCTATCATCGACTATTGTTTTGGCGCTCTTTGCCCCAGTTGGCCTTGCGCCATAAACATCCAACGATCATCAGTTTCCACAAGCTAGTCATAGGTGCCACATTTTTTTTTACTTGGGTCAGCTATATAAAGTTGTAGACCGTTTTTCGGGACTCTGCGATGCCACATAATATGTGCGCTGTTTACCGTTTTCTTTTCGCAGTGGCCGGGGATGCCTTAGTGTGTCTGTTTTATTTGTACTGATTCTGATTTATTTTTGTCATTGGTGCTTCACCAGTTTGCTATTAGCTTGCTGCCTGTGATTTGGGTAAGCGTGGATAGTTTGGTTTAGTGCTAAGTATCATATTTTTTCTCTTCTACAAATTGGTTTCTACAGAAAAAAATATTTTTGGGCTATCGCTCCTTTTTATTTTCTTATTCGCTGTTAACCTGCCATAGCTTGCTTGAGCGGGTTTCGTTCCCCGAATTTTTTGTTATTATGAGGAACGCGGAATCAATAAAGGAATAAAGGTTCTTGTAACTGGGCCATTTATTGAACCAAACGTGTATTCCGCAATAAACTAGCCGAAAACACAAGCGGCAAAGAAGCAGTCAGTAATTACATGCATGACACAAAGATGGCGAATCTAATGGCAGTGTACTTGCTGTGCATAAACATATTTCCAGTGCCGTTGTTTCCATAAATATAAAAATACACTGAAAACAACAAAGATAGGCAATTTTCTTCCCGAAGAAGATTGGCGGTGCAGCATAGAAGAAACTGTGGTTGATTCCTTTGTCATAGGAATCAGCAAAACAAGAAAGTGAAATGTCCAACAATATCTGCACCTGAGCACGATTTGCGGGTCGGCGGCTGTCTTGTGGGTGTGCTTGGCGAGCGACGTCACGCTGGCGGTCGCTTCGGAACGTGTAATGGCGTCATTTCGGTGACGGATATGACGTCAGTAAAATTTTGCTGTATCCCGGCATAAAACAATTTGGTGTGAAAATAAGGGTGAAACGCACACATCCCTTGTAATACAATATAAGATAGCAATACATGGATTGCCGGTAGCAAAAAAAAAACAAATCAGAAGGCGGGGCTTGCGGCAATTTTCTCATCGGGAAAGCATCAATCTGATGCTGAAATAAAAAGCCCAAGCACAAAAATATAAAGCCCGCCATCACGCATAGTAAGTCTAGACGTGATCCTTGTGGACCACCTCAGGAAACCAGCGTCGACGCTACGTACCGCAGTCACCGTCCTGGACAACCTCATGCCCAAATTGCCCTACATGTTGAATCCCGCATGGTTCAAAATAACGTAGCATGAGCTACTCACCCAGACACTTATAACGTTTTGTTCTAAACCCACACAATATCACCAGGGCTACACGCGACGTTTCAGAGTTACAGAATGCACAGTTCTGCTTCGGAGATTTGCAGATACATTATACAAACTCGACCAAGCTGTAACCATCCTCCAGAAGTTTCATCAGGGTCATCTGTGTAGTTTCCCTGAGAGATGTACTTCGGGGAAATGTTACACAAGAAAAAAGTTCGTACCACGGGTCCTCTTTATGCGGACATACGTAGACACAACGTCGACGACCGTGCTTTTCGGGTGTTCCTTATTCTGTTTGTTTGGGAGTGGTAACAGTTGTTCTGCGGTGATCTGTACTGCTGTTGCACAACGCTCATTGCATCAACTGTGCAGTTTAGGCCATTGTTTCAGTCGCCTTGAGAACTTTGGGGTATGCATATCTCATAGCAAGTTGATGAAAGAAAAATTTGGCGGTCTAATTTGCAGTGGCCTACGTAAGAGTGGTGATTGCTATGTACGGGATCTGTTGTGCCGTAGCAAAATTATATTGTTCTCTTCCGAAAATAAAATAAAGAACTGACGTAGTTAGTCCATGGCGCTCTGTTGAAGTGGTCTGGATGGTACAGGGATCTTCTGCAGGAGTTTGTGTGGTCTTGTTTCCACCGTTTTCCAACGCCAGCAGTCACCAGAGTCACAGTAATAGGGTGGACATCGGATAGTAGTTTTAACGTTAGTATTTCGCTTTGTCTGATGTATCTTATGTGTGCGTGCTTTATCGAAGCCCACATTTGACAGATTGTATTGGTATACACGAACTTTTATCACCAAGATATGTCACCAAGATAATTTTTCTTCTTGACACAGTGGATATGGATTTTGCAAAAACGAAAGTGTTGAAGAAGAATTCCGGCACGTTTGGCTAGGTACAGCGAAGCTACTTTCGTTGGGGTAGTCGATCATGATGAGTGAGATCGAAGAGAGAGAGGGCAACATTTATTTCAACCTCGGCTTCAGGGAAGTGGGGTGGGGGAGGCCCAGAGGGTGTCCGTGACCGCCAGTGCTCACGCCGTGACCAGCTCTCGACTGGCCCCGTCCGAGCGGTGCAACCACTGCTCACAGAGGTGGGCGAGGAAAGAGGGGGGAAGGGGTCCTTGGGACACTCACATAGCTAATGATTGCGCGTGTCGAGCGCCCCGCACGCAGGACAGGTAGGGGAGGTGAAGAGGTGAGGATGGGTGCGCGTTAGCATGATGCGGACAGGAAAGGTGTGCGTTTGCAGCAGTCGCAAGACGAGAGGGGCTGCCGGTAAGAGGTTGGGGTGAGGGGGTGGGTACGTCCGGCCGAGGAGGCGGAAGTGGAGGGCAATGTCCCTGAGTGTCAGGAGGGCTTCTGAACTTTCCTGAGGGGTACCGTGTGTAGCCGGGAAAGAAGCAACGGCTCGACGAGAAAGCTCGCGAGCACGTGCGTTCACCATCTCATTCGCGCCAACTCCCGTGTTGGCTGGGGTCCACAAAAGGGTCACGGTATTGGTGGAGGGGTTAGTTGTGCGGATCTTTAGTGCAACCGGGGATAGTGCACCCCGGAGAAATTGTCTTAAAGCTAACTCTTAATCCGACAGAACGTAGGCTGTGTTCGGGCGATGTGAAATCGCCAGGGCAATAGCAGCCTCCACCGTGGTAGTGTGGTCGGTTGGAATGGTGGCTTTGATGGGCGTCGCAGTGCCTACAACCGAAGTTACATGCGCCTTGCTGCAATGGTAGGGTGAGGTATCTGTGTATAGCGTGTGTGGGGCTGGGGGATGCATTCAGGCATGTACCTTCGCCCTAACCAGGCGACGTGTCGCGTGAAACGTTGTGTGCATATGTCGTGGGAGAGGTTTGACTCGCAAGTGTAATCTCATTTCGCGTGTTATGGGGATGGGTTTTGTCTGTGTGGTGGTTGGTTTTATTCCTACAGAGTGTAGTACAAACTGCCCCATGGGAGAAGCTGCCAGCTGAGTTTGTTGGGACGTATTGTTAGCCTCAATTAGTACTAAAATGGTGTTGTGGAGACCTAGCTGCTCTAGCCTGTCGGTTGGGGTGTGCGGGGGTCCAGGAAGGCATGTCGATACGCTTTCCTCAGCGAGGCATCCAATTTCCGAGTGGCAGAGGGGGTTAGGAGAAGGCATGGTAATTGGTAGAGTATTTTATTAAGGAGAACGCAGTGAACTAGGCTCAGACGATCCTGTTCCAACTGCCCCCTGTTTCTGGTGGAAACCCTACGTATAAGATGTGTGATCTGTGCGACGTGTGTACGCACGCACTGGAGGTTTGGTATAGGTGCGCGGTTGTGTGTCAGTGTCAGACCCAGGATCTTGAGCTGCTGAACTACAGGGATGTCATCCCCGTTGACTCTGAGATTTATACGGGGGTAGGTGAGGGCGTCTTTCCGGGTGGGGTGAAGTTGAGCATTGCCGATTTGGTAGGAGAGCAGGTTAGTGCCAGTGGTTGTATATGTCTTAGCACAGTGTCCAGGCCTCGTTGTAAAGGGTGTTCAATGTGGCCATCTGATCCCCCTGTCACCCAGAGAGCGATTTCATTTGCGTACACTGTGCCGCGCAGGGAGGGAATGCTGAGGAGGGTATTCGCCAGGGGGATTAGTGATGTTAAAAACTATTGGAGAGAGCACGGCTCCTTGTCGTGTCCCTCTGTTCGGCATGGAGAAGGGTTCGGATCGCATTGATTCCAGCCCAACCGTGGCCGTGCGGCCACAAAGGAAGTTTTAAGTGTACTGAAAAATGTTTAGTTCGAGGTTTAAGTCACAGATTGCTTATAGAATTACTTGGTAGGAAACCCTGTCCAAAGCTCTCTGTAAGTCCATTTATAGAAGTATGCAGTTGTCTGTCTCTGGTGGGTTTAGATGTAGGTAGAGATGGTATTGCAAGAGAGCATCCTGCGTTTGAAAGGTTGGGTCAGAAGCCTAGCATATTAGGGGGGACAGCTGGTATTGTGCTAGACATCCGTTCACTCTATCTTGCAGTATGTGCTCCAAAAGCTTACCCATGCAGAATGTCAAGGATATTGGGCGCAGGTTTTGAAAGGAGAGTTCTGACCCCGGCTTGGCGATTAGCGTAATGGTCGAGTGCTTCCATTGCAGGGGGAGCGTGTGGTTAAGCCATTGGCGGTGCGGTTCATATAGGCCAAAAGACAATCTACACCTTCAACGTTAAGCTGCCTGAGGATAGAATATGTGAAGCCATCCAAACCTGGCGCGGTGTTACGCTTTAGGTTTTGTATAGCTTGCTCCACTTCCTGCATGGTTATGACTGCATCCAGGGTGCCATTGGGCGGACTCGCCTTGCGGGAGGAAAGGGGGGATGTAGATTGCGCTTAGGTTCCTACATATCTCGTCCTTTGGTAGGCCCGCATCAGTGATAAGTTTAGTTGTTTAATTGGCTGTTTGTGTCTGTATGTTGGTTTGGTTGAGGAGTGCCTTTAGTACGCACCACGCCTTCTGGGTGGACAGTTGACCCTAAGCCCATCGCAGGTGTCAAGCCAGTGTTTTCTCGCAAGGCTGGTCGCATAGGACTCTATTTCTTTACGAACGTTGTTTAGTTTGTTTTTGAGTCATCGCCGGTGCTTGTGTTTGCGCCAACGAGCCTCCAGACTGTTGTGTGCTTCCAACAAATGTGCTAGGTGTTTGTCTACATACTGGGTCGGTGGTGGGGGCTCAAGGGTGGTAGTTGCATCTTTCTGCGCCTGTAGTAGCTGGGTATTCCATTCATCGAGGTCCTGCTCCGTAGACGCTGGGGGCAGAGTTAGGCACTCTGCTCTAAATCGGTCCCAGTACAGACCTTCGGAGGATTGTCGCTGTGCGAGCGTAGGTGATGGTGATAGTTCAACGTCGTTTCCACTATGAAGTGGTCACTACCCAACGCGTGGGGGGTGGTGCATGCGCTTCTGAATAGGGGTGATTGGAAAAGGCGAGATCCGGGCACGTGTCTCTTTCTACACTATTGCCCAGTCTCGTCGGGTTGGAAGGGTCTGTGCAAAGAGTGAGGTGGTGTGCCTGGGCTAAGGCTTCAAGACGGCCTCCCGTCCGTTCCGTCCTATGATAGCCCCACTCAGAGTGTGGGGCGTTAAAATCGCCAACCACGACCAATGAATCGTTCTTCGTGACTAAGAGTGTTTGCAGAAGAATGTATTTGAAAGAGTAATGTTTGGATTTAGGCGGGATGTAGACATTCAGCACGTGTATGGTGGAGGTTTTCGCCTTACGTATGTAGAGGGTGGTATGCACATGCATTATAGGGGATTCAAACGTATGGTGCTTTCCGCCAACAAGCGTAGCTATTGGCGGAAAGTCTGGGGGGTTGTGGGCGAATAATATCCAAGTGCAGCTGGCGTATTGGTTTATTGAAGTGCTATTGCTAATTGCGGAGTTAACACTGTGGTGATGTGGGCCTGTAGATTGCCCCGCTTGCGTTTGTAGCCACGGCAGTTCCATTGCCCCACCACGGACGGGTTAAGGACCTGAGTTATCATTGTTGGGTGCTAAAGCGGATGGGAGCGGTGGTAGAGCGAAGTTAGGTATGACTACCTAGACTTATTTCAGCATCTCCTCATGCAGGGATATGATTGTGCTCTGGATTTCATTGGTCTGCAGGGCTACATGGTTCTCGAGAGACTGTAAGGCTTTGTTGGTATCCTCCTGAATCTCTGCCTTGAGGGCCTTACGGTGCTCATGAGTGATCTCTGAAGGAAGAGGACTTGGCTCGTTGTCTGGCAGAAGAGGGAAGAGTACATAAAACAACTCGGCACGCCTGACAGAATCCTTAGCGGGCGTTAGATCAAAGGTGTGGTGCTGGGAGGCTAAGTTGTTCTACGTCGAGATACCGATCAACGTCGGTCTTCATTGATGCCCTGTTGCGGTACCCCTAGAGGGGCTTGTGGTTGGGAGCCGGCGTCCGGGTATATCTTGGCAGATATGTGACGATGGCATCGCATAACACTGGCAGTAGCAGCTCCAATCTTCCAAGACAGCCGGAGAGCCCTTCAAATGTGCAAGTGAACAAAGCGCATAATATTATACGTACATCCCAAATGACCGTGCCACAGACGTGTGCGAGAATATTTACAAATGGTCAATTTGGGGCGAGAGGCTGTTTTTCAGAGGCCGAACAATTTTGGTCTTCTGAACGGCAGCCGCTGGCGTAAACCAGCACTTCGAAAGCAAACCTTTCCTTCTCTAGAGCGCTGGTTTTTTATGTGGCTGCTGCTGGTTTCTGTCGTCATGTGTCTCTAAATCTATATTCAGACTACCTTCGCGAAAGCGATATCGTATTCTATGCACGTTAAAAAAACGCCCTGTCAAGCTGTTCGGTTTGCCGAGACGTGAAATGACGTCATTCTGTAAAGTTATTGCGGTAGTTGCGGCAACAGTGTGAACCCGACCTAATTTTACCTTACACAACATAACACCAGCTGCATTCTGCATATCTCGCCCTAGTGACCTGGAAAACGGCTCCTGGGACTGGCCGCGAAGTTACATTAGGCAACGCAGGTCTGCTCAGACCACGGCCGAGCGTTCGGCCACGAGATGACTTGACAGAAAACAGGCTTGACAAGCCACAGTCCCTCCGTGTATCTCGCTCGCTGCACTCAGAACTGCTAGTTCCTTATCTACAGTATGTGAGGTGAGGTGACTGTGAGAGGGAAAGAGGTTCCAAGCCGGCACCACACATGTATAGCAGGGATCTATAGTATGTAAAAACGTCGAAGATTTCGTCTTACGTGGAGTGATTCCCGACGCACCCTCTCTGACTCGACCCCAATACTTGAAAAATTACTCTCGCCAGCAATTTTTTTTTTCAGGTATGCGGCGATGCAAGCTTCATAGTACGCTAATTGGCAACTGTATGGGGCTTCCCCCAAGTTCTTGCAGCCTTTCGGCCTTTGTACCAGGATGGCTCTGAGGCATTTTGTACGGACAGCAAACATCTTATGCTTTATATTTTGATGTGCGTTTTATTGCTTCCTGCTGGCCTCTTTATGGTCTGTGCTGTGCTGCTTTATGCCTCAGTTAATGTTGTTTGTTTTCGTGCAAGTGTGTTTTGTGACTTTCCGTTATACTTTTTAGCGAATGGCTTATTACGTCGATGTTACAATAGTGGTTTGGACAATGCATGAACTGAAATGTACATAAGCCGGTCTTTTGGGTTGAGCGCACGGCGTCTTTAACCTGCGTTGTTAGCAACTTTTTGCAATGGGTCCTTTCTCCTACTGGGCCGCAGCAAGAGCGAAAAAATATTTCGTTTCAATTTTTTTTTCAAGTTACATTCGTTGCCTCTATATGCATTACGTTCTAAATACTCTTAGAAATGTGGAAGCATATGCGGAAGCTGTGCGTACATCGTACGCTCTCAGGATACCTCCTTTAGGCCTTCATCCGAGAAGTGAACAGCGTGGCCCTTATTCAAGCTTCCGAGGGATTAACCAATTTTTTGAAAGATTTTGAATCACACAGACTGATAAATCTTCGCTCCACTTTCTTTCCGCTCGTCGTCTGGAATTTCACAGAGTCTGATGACCTTTCACGGAGAAGAGCAGGACTCTCTTCACGTGTACAATGTGGCCCCGAAAAAGTGCAGGTCCTCCTATGCAAAACTCAATTTTCAAGCTTCAGCATTTACCCCAATGTAGAAACAGCCCAAATCGCGGCCTCAAATATTGCATGGTGTTCGCGAAAATTCAGGAAAATTAGGCCAGTTCGTTGGGGTAAGACGGACAGCTTTGCCATTTCAAGCCAGCTATTACAGTGTTCTAACTCTTTCAAACATACAACCTTACCCTTTCTGCCGTTCCCCGTCGACCAACCGCCTTTATTCCTTGTAAAGCTTGCAAGAAAAACAAATTAGATAGAATAATTCTGCCGTACACAACATAAAACAATGCCATCTTGAACTCGTACGCTTAATTGGGTGTTAAAGATGCCGTCTTCTATTGGCCTGTCATGCGCACTCCAATTTTCCAGTAGTCGGTTATTATATCACTTTAAGAGGAGTATGTCACGTAGGAAAAGCGCTTGAGAGCCCTATTAAATCCTGTACGAGGAACGTTCTTTTGTGAGATTTTTATTGAAACGCTGCAATTATTGCAAAGCCTTAGGGTTCTGTCTTTTTTAATCAAGTATAACTTGGCCCCCAAAGGGGCCCTTAGAGAGATGCGCAGCTGTGGCTTGGTATTCACTACCTCGCTGTACCGTTAAAAAATATTTGCGTTTTCACAGTACTGCAGCATCACCTCCTGAAATTTCTGCTATCAATTCCTCCAACATAGGCTCGAGATCCTTCGTTGCACGAGAGTCAGCATTGCTGCAGTATAAATGGGGCGGCAATGAATGGTAGACGTGGTGTATAATTCCGATGGTTTGGGATAGGTACTCGCCTATTTTGTTCGGGGACTGGCATAAAAAGTACACTGGGCGACCACGAAAAGCCTTGTAGACGGAAACGCTTACCAAGGCGCCCCAACGAAAGATATTGCCGGCTTCTCCGCAGTTGTAGAGCACCTAACTACGATCAAGTGTTCGCCAGACGTCGGTTTTCTTTTGTGGCAAAGTGCACGCCCATAGGCGCCCGGCAGTCGACAATCGGCAGTGGTAAAGATTTCGCTTACACGAGTGACAGGAGAAGGGCTCCACAAAGACCAGCGCTGTAGGCTATAGCTTGAGGTGTTTTAGATGCTCGCGGCAGCATAGACGTACCTAGTGCTCGTTGCACTTCCCCAGGGAGGGCGCTGTCACTATCCGCCCCGGGTGTGTGAATGAATTAGGGTTGATGCAACATGCGGCCGAGAAGCGAACCGCGGCGTGCAAGTGATGACGATGACTGACATCGAGCGGCTGTGCTCGTTGGTATTTATTTGGCGCAGTTTACAATGTTGCCCGCTGAGCTTAGCAGCTAACTAAGAATATGGCCGGGGGCGGACATGCTTGTCACACCCCTTACCACCAATTTGCGCAACACAAAGAGAGCGGCACCTGTTAACAGGGCTACTTATGGTCTGGTGGTCTCCGCAATTGAGTACTCTGTCAGGGCACAGGTGTTGATGATCCAGGTGTACCAACTCTGGGTACTGCCTGAGCCATTATCGCTCCATTGGGAGTGCCCGCAGTAGCTGGCCATTGGGAATGACGCCAATAGGCGCCGCACAAGGTGCAACGTTTCGGCCTCTGCTGCTTTGCTTGTAGCTACGGGTATTGCTTTCTGTCTCCCTGCACGTTCGACTTCTCAAGTGGCAGCCAAGGTTGCAAGCTGGGTCTTGAGGCGACACCTAATGTGGTTGGCGTGCCAGTGATACTTGGCCCCGTCCGACATGCGCAGGAGCAGCCAAGAGGCACTGACCGGAACTAGCACCTGCCCTGCTGACCATTGAAGGCAAGGACTGAATTTTGTGGCGAATACCGGCGCTCAAGACTCCAGCAAATTCCCGGGCCGCCACCCTCGGTCAGCACCCAGTGTCCTCTACAGCTACTTCAGGAACGCTGCGGACCACAGGTCCGTATGCAAGGATTGCATAGCTGAGTTGACCAGCCGGCCCAAAAGGAGCTCGCAGGGGTCACGGCCAGTGATATCGTGGGGCGTGGTCCGGCAGTAATACAGTGCCCTTGCAATGTGGGTTTGGAAATGTCAAGTTTCTTCTCGAGCTTGTCCTTTATGGCCTGCACCAACCGCTCGATAGCACCGTTTGTTGCAGCGTGATACGGCGGGACCAGTCGGCGCAGCCTAAAGCGGGACCATTGTAGGACACAATTGGGCCCGGCCACACCTGAGCAGCGAAGACCTGCACAGCACCGCCACTGCTTACGTCTGCTAATGGAGTAGTGTCTCAGTGTCTCGTACGACCTCCACCCACTTCAAAAAGGCGCCCACCACCAGCAGGAGATAGTGACACTTCAAAGGGACCACAGACATCCACACGCAGGCGCGGTATGCAGGAACGGCGAGGGGGGTGTCTCCACATGACTCGAGACTCGGTGATGCTTCTGGCCGACTTCGCAGCTCTGTACAATGTGAGCTATGTTCTTATCGAGTACAGGTCTCCACATGAGAGACCGGGCAACCATTTTTATATTTTCATGCCTGCATAACCCACGTGCAGCAACTGCAGGACTGGACCAGAGACTGTAGTGACCACTCTAGGTACCTGAGCGGTCAGCTCTGCTGCAAGCGCGGCTCGGCAGACTTGTGCCTGTAAGTCTGCTGCACCAACTGCTCCTCTCAGTACCCCGCCTTGACTAACTGTGACAGGACTGGGTCTGGGCTGGTCGCCTACGACACCCCAGATCTGGAGATTACCAGCGGTTATTGCCCCGGCATGAACTCTTTGGCATGCTTAAAAACAGCAGCAATCCTCTCCGATAGGGGTAGGAGTCTCACGGCGTGAGGAAATCTCAGGTCCTTTGCCACACGGTAGACGAGCTGGTAGTAGTAGGCTGTCAGCCTCAAGGCCCAACCTACTACTCGAAATGATGCCTGCCCTGCAACTGCCTTGTCACACACAAGCAGCATCAGAAGCGGCTTGTAGTCCCTGACCGCCCGGCTTTTCCAGCCTCATAGGTGGTGGTGAAAACCCTCCCTTCAACCATGATGGCATGACATTCGTTGCCCAGCTGGCTGTACCTCCGTCCCGCAGCATGAAGTCGACGGGAAGCAAACGACACAGGGTATTCTTGGCTATCTCTGTGCCAGTGTGCCAGGATGGTTCCCATTACGTATAGCCACCTGACCTGGATAGCCACGTCCTGCAGTATCTGCTAGGCCCACTGCTGACCATCTCGATGCAGAAGATGGAGCTGCTTTAGGTGCACCGACAAGTTTCAACTTCTACACGAAACTCCTGTAGAAGTTGATGAGGCCGAGGTAGCTCTAAAGCTGCTTTTTATATTGAAGCTAGAGCACCTTGAGCAAATATTCACGCTTGCGTGGCCCGAGGCCAGAGTAAACTGGAAAATAATGTTTCCCAGGAAGTCAACACTTCTGACAGGAAAAATGCTCTTTTACAGCTTGGGCTTGATACAGGCATCCTGCAATCGCGCCATGAGGTTGTCCAGGATCCGCGGGTGTTCCTTCTCGTTGGTATTGGTAAACAAGATGTCGTTTAAGTACACCGCCATGTACCTCATGCCGTTGAACAGGTTGCCTACCACCCTTTGAAAAATAGCTGGGGCTGAGGCCAGTGCAAACAATTAGCGCGGGTACTGCAAGAGCCCCAGTATTGCAGATATTGTACCAAACTTCCAGGAGGCCTCCTAGAGCTCCAGCAGGCCTTTCAGAAGTATCTGAGGTCAGTGAGGTCGAGCATGGCGAACGTGTGCCTCCCGCAAAATTCTAATCACAGATCTTCAATCCAGGGCAGAGAGTACTTCTCGACAGTAACAACGGGTAATAGTCGTCTTGAAATCCCCGCATATTCGGGCACTGCCAACTGGCTGGAGAACTATAACGATTGGACCGACTTACTCAGATGACTTGACGGACACCAGGATGTCCTGTCACTGTAACGCTGGAGCTGCTTGGTGTCCCCACACTTCAACGCGACCAGCAGTGTGTAAAATTTGATAAAAAGACGCTAGGCCCTGGAGTAATATCGATGCTACCCACCGTGCTGGTGAATGTGCCCACCTCCTGGAACCGTGACTTGAATTTGATTAGGGGGTGAGAGACGTCTTTCACCACATACAGGACAGCTTCCTGGTAGTCCTGCAACCGAACGCCCAATGTGTGAGTCCAGTTTCGGTACAGCAGAGTCGTCGACGACCCCTCAGCTAAATAAAGGGGAAGGGCTGACTCCCTGTTGCCAAGCAAACCTTGACCTGTGCATGACCCTAGACCTTGGAGAGCTGTCCGGAGTAGACGCGCAGCATGACGCCCGAACCCCTCTACACCGGAGACGTTACACTTTACGAACCCCTGGTTGAGAGCCAAGGGGATAGCTGCCTCTTCTGCTGCCATCACGTCTTCGGTCTTGCGTGAGGCACAAGCAAGGAGGTTGGTTCTGGAGATAGCCACGATGATGACGTACTAATGCCCTCTATGTTTGGGGACGCCTGTGTAGATAACTGCATGATCCCCACCGAGGGTGGTGTTGAGCGCTTGAACCCGTGCTTGTCGGCGACCTTCATCGTCTGAAGGGTTCATATTTCTAAGCAAAGGGAGCATATTTATTTCTTGTCGCCAAAAGCCCAGGAGTACATCAAGCGGAGTGATATTCTGTGCTGCCCAGCCAATCTGCTAAAAGATTCAGCAACCCGCCCCAGATCTGCTCATTCGGAGCTTCTGGATAGACATATGACCCTCTCTTAGCTTTTTAGAGCCCCGTGCTAAGCAGCTTCTCTGGGCGTACTCATGGGAAGACAAATGGCTCGCTCAACCGCCTTTATAATCATTATATAAAGCATCTTTATGTCCTCTTTGCAGAGAAGAAGACAGGGGGTTTACGTAAGTGGTTCTGGAGAGGACGAAAGCTAATCGATAGGTATCGGATTGTTGAGGCCTCGCTTCTTGGTGGCAACTAGCCGGATTATGTGTATTATTTATTGTTGTTGTGTTTGACGCACTTCAAGGATACGTTACCCTTGATGTTGGTGTGAAGATGTTGGCACAGGATTTTGATGCTGGGGCTTGGAGTAATGGCCTGGCAATCAAGGAGTATTTGAATGTGTTTCTTGAGGTATCATCTTGCGTGAGGGCGGACGACAAGGAACTGATAATTTTTACGCGAACACTGGAAGCCACAGGCCCATTGGCGTGCTAGAAGTGAGATGCCATGGGTTAGTGTGAGCTTCGTTTATTGGCTATCGCGTGGCATTTAGCGAGAATACAGGGGTTCAACTCATAGATGTGCTTGGTAAGTGCATCACATGTCTTCCCCTTCTCCGCGTGGGCTCGTAGCTAAATCGGTAAGACTGCGGGCTCTTGCTTTGCTACTCTCTTAGTACAAGGTTCGATATCTGGCGGTGCAGTAAATTCTTTTATTTGTTTGCGAGAGATTTCTGATGACACCAACGGTCGCGAAAGAACCCTTGGGGGGTCCAGGTAAAACGCTTTGCTTTAAAAATACGTCGTCAGTCTACTCCAAAAGGCCATTATCTCTGGGTATGCCTCGAACCTTAACTGACTGTTTGTTGGGTGCCTGGCCACTGTGGGATAGCAGGTAATGCGACCGCGGATTAGGTGATTGCTGCTGCTTATTTACGAATACAGTGTACATACCAACAGTCCACTGAACTGACCTTTAGTCACACATCAGAAAGCACTTTCGCAACACATGGCCAGCAGACTGGCATACAAAGACAGACAAGTTACACTACATAAAACCTCACTTGGGACCATGCAATTTTTGGGGGGATTTAAGAGACTGTATGGGCAAAAGAGGGTGCGTAGCAAGCACGTTCACCAGGCGTTCAGCAGTGAGGGTCGAACTAAAGCTGTTCTGAAAAGTAGGCTTGCACAGTTGATGTTGTGGTCCGGAATAAACTGGAAAAACCAGTGTATTCGTAGAAGCATTGAATGAAAGGAAATCAACAGTAATGTTACGCCTAATGGAATGAAACGGAGTCTGCTTTTGGTGTATTTATCTCAAGTGCTCTTGTCTCTGGAAACATACAAGTAGAGTACAGAAAGTTTTCTTCCGAACACGGACAGCCAAAGATAGTTACCCCTGATGTTCTACCTTCCTCTAGCAATAAGCTTTACTCTTTCGGCACGGAAAAGATGGAGAAAGTTTCCGCTATACTTAAAGCACAGGCTAAGATATCTCGGCGTACTAGGTGCTAAAAACAATTCCGAAATAAGGTATTTAAAAAACGGTAGGCGGCAGTATCTACAAACTTGAAAATACCCCATACTATTTTTTGAGTTTTAAAGCAAACCTTTCTACCTCTACAAGCCAACGGTTTTTTCGTGGCTTGCGGGACAAGAAACTCCTAACGCAGTAGGGATGGCGGAGCACGCTTTTCACTCACGGAGCACAGTGTAGATGCTGAGGTGATAGGGCGCTGTTACCCAGTGTTTCCCGCGCTCACTCCGGTGGGCCTGTCGACGGGACCCTTCTGCCTGCTTTGTCATCTGCTTTAGTGACAGTATTGTGCCTGTTTTGGCGCAGGTTCGCGTCCATTGCGCGCTTACTTCGCACAGTTTGATTAACATGTTCGACAGCACCTTCTGCGTAAGCCGGACCCGACAGACTTAAGTGGTGTGACGGCAGAGATACGTTAAGGATTGCTTTGACATGCGGCAAAAAAATGTAGCGACTACTTACAGACATATGGCCGCCGTTCAGACGCCCCTTTTTTCGCACTGGTTGGCACAAATGGGGCCGCGTTTTCAAAATTGCTGAATACCAATTCAATTGTGTTATAAGAGGTAGTACAATATACGAATGAAACAACTGGTTCGGATAACTAGCGATAAAAAAGTTCCTTGAGCTTCCTCGGAATTCTCAAACTTACAAAACTATTCAGCTCAAATCTGCATAAATGGGAATGAATAAGCTCGCATTGCGGATTTGTGTCTGCGCTTGCGTCGGCCGGCGGTGTAGCCCGAGCTAGCACATCAGGATGGCCAGGTTCTGCTGTCTCACCCTTCGAAACATGCGCCTCCCCGTTTTCTTTCTACCGATGCACGACCGGGCTATAGCGGCATCGTTCGCCGCTCGAGGCCGGCGGTGGCCGACGCTGCTGCGGTCGGGACGGTGCCCCCGTGAATCCGAGATAACGGCTGGTATTATCTCCGGTTTCACTCTCTCTAGAGCCACATGTGTGAATTCAAGTGACGTCACATGTGGAATTGCTGTGGTGGTCGTTCACAGCTTCCCTTTTCAACCGCCTTCACTGCTTGGATTGGAGCCAATTTTTTATTATAACCTCGATGTAAAACGAAAAAGAGGTGTGTAAAATCTTCCTGCTAGCTTAAAAAATTATTCCGTAATTGATCTTCCCATCTTTCTTACCAACTCGAGTTTGCAAAAATGGTCTGTACGTTTTCCTGCACTTTTACCCCAATGGACTATTTGTTGCATTATTTCTAACCCCCCTCCCCGAGAATTATGGATAACCATTACGCCTAGGATGCCTAATTCGTCATGGACAATGATTTGTTTGTACAAGCGTATAAAAATTTACAGATTCATTACTTTTTCCCAGGTTCTGTGCACAGGTTTGGGTCGGCTGAAGAAGAAGCTTGCGTAGGGGACTTTTGAGTTGGCGTGAACTGGTTTGCGCCATTTTCTTTGCAGTATTCGATTGTTGTAGTTGCTGATTTTACAGAAGGATGTCCTGTGAGGAGTTAGCTAAGAAATACGAGACGTAGAGAATATTCAAACTTGTTCTTGAAGGTGGAAGCGCTCACACCGGGACAAAAGTAGAAAACAGGAACGACATGGTTTCTACTTTTGTCCCTGTTGTGCGAGCGCTTCCAGCTTCAAGATAAACAGCTACCAACTAGCCCAATTATCCGTTCTACTACAGAATATTGAAACGCTGTATTTCATCAAGGAAGAGACGACTAGCTCCACGCGCATAGAAAGTTATGTGCACAGAAAACGGGGCTTCTTCAGCCACCTGCCCCACTCCGCGGGTCAACTAACCTGCCACGTTTTGGGCGGTATGAGGTCGCCAGAGTTATCCCGTGTAAATTCGCGCGGTGCCCCCCACGAGAAGTGTGCCTGGCCCCACGAGGGCGACCGGCAGAGGCCAGCTAGCATTACGATGTGTATGTTATGGCCAGAGGTGCAGCAGACAAGAATGCACCAGCAACGGTAGTCGCACCGTTAAGTGAAGCAGGGGGAAGAGCCAACAAAGCTTCACTTAAACGGAGTCAGCTTGAGGTACGACTAAAGATGGTAAGTCATGACCGGTAAAAATGGACTAACACCCACTGCAATTTGCTCACTTGTGGAGGAAAATAAAACTGAATATTTATGTGACTCTCATGGTGTAAGATATAAGCAGAAGTGGAGTGTATGGCCATACTCACAGCGCTATAGGTTAAGCAGCGATTCAACAAGGTAATAATTGATGGAATCTGGATTATCGGTTGTACATGATAGGTACCAAGTTATGCTACGCGTTGGGATATGCAGACACATTGCTGACATTAGTAATAGGCAATAAAATTTCAAGGCTTACACTCTCGTATGGGGGTAAGATATGAATTGATCCTTGGTTCTGTACGGGTAGTGCAAGTATACTTCCTGAAAGCAAATCCTGTGCTTCAATGAACGTTATGTAATTCAATCATGAATATGAAATCTATTCCTAAATGTATCGTGTATCGTGTTAATGCATTGCTGCCTGGTACTTTGTACTCCGTAAACAAGCAAAAGGAATTATTCCATGCAGCTTTGGTTTTTGCCAATAATCTGGCTTCTTTGTGGGGCTGACAGAAAAGAGAAGCCGTTTAACCTCCTTGCCTGTCCGCCCCCCCCCCCCCAAAAAAAAAAATTCCGCACCGTTCAGGCATGTCTTTTAAGCAGCTCCAACGTGTTCACATTGACGCGTCTGTTTCGCCGTTGCTTTGCCGTTAAACGTAGAAGCTTCCTTTCTCTGGGCTGCATTTAAATAAAAAGAACCCAGATATTTTACCCCGGAGTGCGAGCCAACCCTTACCATCGTTTTTTGTAACCCGCTACGGGATCCTAGTACAATTAAAATGAGTGAATGCTCCTTTTGTAGAAATCCCAAAGCTCAAAGGTGAAATAGTTGGAACGGTAAATAGCATTTCCAATGACCAATTTATTGGATTTTTTCTGAAGCCATTCCCTCCGGGGAGAGAACCAGCCGTTACACCTTTGAACAAGACAAAAGCAGTCTACGTACGACCCTGCAGTTGGCAAAACGTTCCAACTAGGGTGGACACGACGCCCCTATTATTTTATGATTCATTGACTGAAAACAGCGTCACTGAGGGCGCCGGAGAATGAGAAGCAGGAAAAACTTGATTCAGCGGAAGATCTAGCAGGTGGGCGGGGTCCTTAGTCCAGGAATCCGTTCGTTTTACCGGCCGTCATCGCCCTTTGGGTCAGCCACAACTGCTTATTCGGGTCAGACCTGGCAAGCTCATTCTCCCATTGCTCGTGGGTAGGACTTGGTATTGGTTCAAGCCTGGGTTATTCTTGCACTCCCAGACAATAAGGTACAGAGTAGCACGTTGGCCGTAGTAACTGCACACGGGGGTTAGAGTGTGGGGTGAATGTAATGTAGTCTCGTAGGGTGTGGGAAGGTGTTTGTTTGTAGACAGCGGAAGGTGACGTCTTCTTCTTTGGACAGCGAGTCAGCTCCTGACGGGTAAGTGCGTCGGGATAGCCTGTAGTATTGCGTGGTGATCCCCTGAAAGTAGTGAGAGGGTGATCTGCCCGTTCGTCATCCTCCAACGGTGCCCGGTTTGCAAGAGCTCGGGCGAGCGCATGGTCTGCTTGATTGCCGCGTAATAACAAATGGAAATGTGCCCAAACTATTTATACGTTTCCTTTGTGCGGATTCTGGGCTAGAACCTTCATTGCTGTTTTGGAAACTGTTCCCGCCATGTACGTACGAGAAGCGGCTTGGGAGTCAGTGATGATAGTACTGGCTTGAGTCTACGCAGTGGCTAGTGCAGTCTCTCTCTCTTCCGCTTGAAGGGTAGGGCACTGCTTTAGACTTAAGCTCGTGATCACGGCAGTGGGGGTTGCGACAACTGCCCTTTTGGTGTTCGCGCCCGCGTGCTCCGCTGCATTCGTATGCAATGTGGTAGTAGATTCTCCTTGTAGTTTTTGGAGGGCTTGGGCTCGGGCTTGTCTTCTCCATTCATGGTGTTGAGGGTTAATGTAGCGTGGAAGTGGAGGTAGTCGCACCATTGACCAAATGCCCAGTAGTATGCCCGACGTAATTTCGATGATTTGTGGGAGCGCGAAGCCTAGGCGTTGGAGTACGTGGCGTCCAGTTGGGTAATGGCTAGGCGTGTTCTCTGCGCGGTGAGGTGGGCTTCAGGCAGTTCTTCTAGATTGTTATGCAGTCCAAGCGCTTGCCGTCGAGCGCCTGATGTACTAGTGGGCAAAGCTAGGGCTTGTTTGTACGCTTTGCGGATAAGTGCGGTGATCTTCTGCTTTTCTCGCACCTCAAAGATGGTGCATATGGGGCGGACTAGGTTTTTTGAGAAACAATGAGCGCTTCGACCAAACGTAACATGTCTTGCTCTTTCATGCCGTGGTTCTAATTCGCAATCCTTCGGAGCATCCTAACTATTTGCGCTGTGGTTGCTTCTAGTTTTTGGATTAGCTGGTTGTTTTTGCAAATTTCTTGATAGGTAATGCCCAATAGCTTAATTGGTGAAGAGCGAAGGATACTATGTCCGTCCAGTGATATCTTTATGTCCATGGCTGTGTCTCGTCGCCTCTTTTGCACAAGTAAGATAAGGAGTTTTTGTTGGATGCAAGTTAGTGCTCAACCTTTTGCATAGGCTTGAGCTACGTTGGCGGCCCGTTGGAATCCCGTTTTCCATTGAGGATGGCAAAGCAGACCTAGGATGGCAACTTCAGCTGCCGGCTTGGCAGGATCCTCTGAGCAGTTATGCGCCTCTTCATGCTATAGACCCTCAGTGCAATTTCCCGCATCCACGGGGTCTACAAAAGCGCACTGAAGGCGTGTTACACCGGCTGCGACTTAATGTTGCATACACCCGAAGGTCTTCGTTTAAGCTGGGCTGGGTAGAGTCCCCACTGGGTACAGTGTGCTCTGCTACCGACAACATCACGCACATTTTAAGCCACTGCTCGCTATATGCCAGTCAGCGGGCAACAGCGTCGAAAACGTTTGTGCGACTACGACGCGCATGTCCTCTGAAACTCTCACATTTCCTTGAACCCTGGTGAAATCGTGAGGAAGCAGTGCTGGGTACAAAAACACTGCTTACTTTTCTTGCAAAAACAGGGCTAGCAGAAGTTCTGTGAACTCTCTGAGCATATACAATTTCTATATGTGTGCATTTCCCCTCTTACTTCCCTTTCTTCATTTTTTTTCTCTCTATTTTTCGGTGTCACCCCACTGTATTCACCCCATCTGGAGTACCAAGCCCTACCGTTTGTGGGGCTGACCTCTTCAGCTTTCATTAAAGGTGTTCTCTCTTTCTCTATTCTTGGAGGTGGTCTTGGATTGTTCCTGACGATCTTTTGTTGATCCATGTCGTGATGTAATCGGCGGGTATTCTGTGATGAATATAATGGATTTCAGCCAGCTTCTTGGGGAGAATAATCAGGGCTGTGTTAAACAATATGGGGGACAAGACCATTCCTTGTGGAGTTCCTCTGCATAAAGGCGCCGCCACTATTACGTTTACAAATGCTAACAAAAAATTAAAAATATTGCCTCGTGGTCATGTTTATTTGGGGGTGGACTGCTGACTAACACTGAGCCAGGAAGCATGCCACTGCAACGCTCCCCTATCGTACCTATAATTTTTGTCAGCTGTCTCCCAAACTCTATTTTGTCTAGCGCTGTGGTTCATTAAATCGCCTGACTTGAGCTGTTCCTCAAGTCCAATTGTAAATGCTCTCGAATTCTTTTACTTGATAGTAGACGAAAATGGTTTTAGTTAATACGTCTCAAGTAGTCCTCAGTTTGTTCTTGCTCGTTTTTAGGATTTTGCTTATTCTGTTTATATGCGCCTGAGTTGCGGCTAACTGCTCTTTGTTGGGTCCATCATTATTCTGCTGTTCGGCCGCATTGCTCAGCTTCCTGTTCTCAAAGCTGAGAACCTACCTTTTCTTTATCACTTCTTTGCTTGTTTTTACGGGTAATATTATGCCTTACTTGCTAGCTATTACGATGCCTCTCTTGCTCGATTCCGTCACATCTCCCACCAAAGTGGGCCTGCTGCTCCGCGGTCATTTAATTCTCTCCTGCTTAGGCTGCAGGTTGGGGTTCCTTGAAGGTGTGGACGTAGCATTCTCGTACTATTGATAGAACCGAGTGAGAGAAGTGACAGCATAGAAAATAGACGCCTCGTGAAGAAATCTAGAAGCAGGTGCTCCTGCAAGAAAAGCAGTCGTTTTTCTCTTCGTATTCGGACACCGAACGGGTGAGATTTAACAGCCCTTGCTGTAAAGAATATTGAAGAAGCTAAACTGTTTTCTTTTGAACTCTCTCTGTTTGCATGCATTCAGCATTCGTGGGTATATCCTGTGGTTGCACCTGCAAACCCCCACCATCAAAATGCATAGTACAGTACCCGCCAAATGCTGGACATCTGAGATGGTTCTTGAATGGTACGAAACCAGACAATTGTGACCCGTATCCTCTTGAGGAAAAACCTGAGTGTACACGTCTTGGCTACTCTACTCGTGTTGGATGCGTGCTTTGCTGCTGGTGAGTACACTGGTTGCACAGATGCCTCTCACTCAATCAGACGATCGTAGATGCATGCGCGTACAAGTAACTTAGCTATCTTGTGGGAGGCTAGGACGTTTAGGCAAATTTTGACTGAGTTATGATCATATTTGCGTTAATAAAATGTTTGACAATTTTTGTTACTTCTCGCCTAGGTTTTTCGTAACAAAATAGAAGCTTTGCAATTATTACGATTGCAGTATTGGATCAACTATATTCCTGTGCAAATGCTTCTACCTTATAAGCTCGAAGGTTTAGCCTTTCTAGTTACCTTGACTTAAAAAATACTATTTACCACTCCGTGATATTGAGGTAAAGGTGAGATAATTATCGACCTTGTTTTGTAACCTCGGGAATGTAGGAGTGCGGCATAATACCGCAGAGAAAATAATTCACCCTTATTTATTCAAGCAAGCACTGTATTTTACGAAAGAGGAGTCTGGTATACTGAAGCGGTTTTTGCAGTCTATTGAATTAAGTGAGTAGTGGTTAATCTGTCTTTGATGTGATGCGGACTCAAGCTGTTTGTGCAGCTTTTTTTCTTGCCTCCCTGATTTAAAGGATTGAAAATAAAGGTATTATTATTATTATACGAAGCAGTCCACAAAGCCAACAAAATTCCGTATCGAATCTCAATTAAAAAATATCCAGAAATTCAACTTCGAGTGGTCAAGAATCCATTATGCGAGGAGCCATGCTACCAGATAGAAGCAGCCGGCGCAGCTGTATGGAACCGTATATGCTTATATCTGAGCTTTTCTTCGAGTTCACTCCACCACCTGCTTACTCGAACTGTCCCGCAGTGAAGCACCTACGTTCTGAGAGAAAAGATAGACCGCCTCAAGGCCTCCCTCGAACTCGGTTTCTTTGCGGTCAGCCCGATACCAAAATCAATGATAACTTTTGGGCAGTCACTACAGGCTGTGCCCGGGAATGTGTGAGTTCGCAAATATGGTAATGATACTAATGGGTATAACACGTGTTTTGTTATTTGTTAATAGTCGACATTTGCTTAACGTGAAATTCTGAATAAATAGGAACTTCCGCATGGTGTGCATACATATGCTCCCGAAGGACGCGTGCGGGTATGAGGAACGGTTCGAACTTGTGTTTTATTAGAAGCATCCCCACAAAATACCAAACTACCATAAATGTACTAAGATAGTGTTCTAAAATGTCCGCTTACGTATGGGAAGTGTTACGTCAATACGTGTGAAGAATAATTACCCCTCACTTCTTCCTATCAAACGGTATGGGCCCCAGAGAAGGCGTGTGGGTACAAAAAGTTAAAACAGTTGGCGTGGTCTAATGCAACGCCATAGACCTTGGCTTTAAGATTATTGAAATTGGAAGGCAGCAAAGGTCAGTAAAATAATTTTAGAATGTTGGTGGGAAAAGAGCAGCGAGGATGATAGGAAGACCACCTATATAATAAGTCTCACTAGCGCAAAAATACCATCAAGGATACTTTTTGATGTTTATGGCGAGGGTATTTTACGGGTGCGTTACGACTAAGTTCGGGGTGCCACGCCACCACGTTACAAAAACGAATATGCCAAGCACTTTATTAAACGGGCGCATGAACTGAAACCCTTCCCGTTCCACCGAGGTATAACGGGTAAATTAAATACATTTAAAATGGATGTTTAGTTTTACAATAAAAATGTAAAAAGGTTTTTAAACAAGATAATTATGCAGAAAATGTCTCACTAAGAGCAATGATCAATACGAAGGATCTAAAAGGTATTATCGCGTTATTTGTCGCTGTCTTTGTTTCTGCGTGTGTGTAAAATTGTGACAAAATATTTGAGAGGTTAGTATTGCTGCATATTAGCGTTATTAGTATTGTCATTTTTTGTAAAATTTTTAATGTTTTTGTATGTATTATTAGCTCTAGTATCCTTCTTACGAAATAATTTCTATGGATATGAAAAAGTTGTTCTCTGTGGTTGTTTGTTATTGGCCAGTCCTGTAAATAGTTGTCGAAACTGTCGGCTGGTAGGTTACATTTACATGTGTTATTATTGGTAATGGCGAACCTATGAAAATAAATCGGAAAACTATGTCCCGTGATAAACTGTGACGTGTAATAGTTGGTGGGAACGATGTCCGGAATGTTGTTAGTGTTCTTTATCTAGTGGAATGTGTAGCTTTCTTTTCCTTCTTGTTGCAACGCAACATTCCAATGTTTTGTTAGGGTAATACTGAGCTGTTTTTTGATAAATTGTAGAGAAATGGGCCATTCAATTCTTTCGCCATATTTTGCTGCTTTTTTAGCCATTTCGGTCCCTATTTCGTTACTGACAGTGCCACTGTGACCTTTATTGTAAGTTAACCTTACTGTGACCTGTTTTGCTATTTTGTGTAGAATTTCTTTAATTCTAAATATATTTCGGTTCCGAATACTTGGATCGATAATTACTTTTAGGGTTGATAGGCTATCAGTAAACAACTATAACAATCTTTGAAGCTAGTTTCGACTTATTGAAGTGCTTTTAAAATCGCGATTCCTTCTTCCTCAAAGTTATTGCTGTACTCCGGAAGTTTGCATTGTTTAATTTCAACTATTTTGCTGGATTTGTTTACAATTATAAAAGCTGCTCCTATGTCGGTTTTATCTTGCCAGCCATCTGTAAATACTACAGAATCTGTCTGCAAAATTGGTGGGGTAAAATAGGTAAAAGATAGCTTATCTGCTGGATGCAGCTGCCATATAGTTACTTTGTTACTTATTTGGTCTCCCGTAAAAGCGCGGTTTTTGCAGTTGAACATTTTTCCGGCGAAAAGTACGTTGAATGTTTCCATTTCTGTTTCGATCGTCAGATGAATTGGTGGGACATTAGCTATGATGTTTAAGGCCAGATGGGATACTGTTTTAAATGCTTTGGTCACTTTAATGAGGCTTGTTATTTGAATGCTTCTTAGTTTTTTTTTATTAGTACCTGTGTTTATACCACATTGCAGTGGCATAAACTATGATTCTTTCTATAGCTCTGATATAAATTTGTTTTAGGTGTTTGCTGGTAAGCCCCCACTTTTATGCTGTAAGTTTTCCTAGGCTGTTTATATTTGATTTACTTTTTTTTTACATAGTTTATATGAGGGATAAAACTGAACTTGTGGCCTATATAGACGCCTAATATTTTAATTTCTTTACGAAATTTAAAATTTTTGTTTCCTAGTTTGATAATGGGAGGTCTTTTAATATACCTGTCACTATTGCAGGAAATTTTTATTTTTTTGTGTTAAATATGTGTTCTTTGTCTATTCCTTCGCTTCGGTTGCCTTTTGTTAGATATTATCTCTTGAACTACCTCTTATTACTAAGGTTATGTCGCAGGCAAAAGCCTGCATTTGCGCAACGTCGGAAATTTGCTGTTTAGGAGATCTAAAATTGTTATGTTCCAGAGTAATGGAGTTAAACGTGACTCCTGCGGAGAGCTTGACTTAAGATAAAGTTGAATTCTTGATTTCTTCATGTTATAGATAATTTTTCTGTTTTATAAAAAGTTATGAGTCGAAATGATCAGATTTCTCGGATGGCCTGATTTCTTTAGAAAGTTTACAATTACCGATGAATTTATACAGCTAAATGCGTTCTTTATGGCTAAAGAAATGACAACACATACCGCTTTATCTAGTCTTCCCTGATCAATTTTCTTTTTTAACTCGTTTAGGGCGATGGTTGCCGACGTGTTGTGGGTAAATCCGAATTGTTTTGTACTATGGAGTTTTTCTTGGTTAAGAAATACTATGTTCTGTCTCTAATTATTTTTTCGAGTATTTTTTCTAGCACTATCATTGTCAACATAATATAGGTTATCAGCGGGAAAATTGATGTCAATGCACTCCCTGGGGGGTGTCATTTCATAAATTTCGCTCGCCTTTGTATGTTCTTGTTGGGACAATGTCTTTAAATTTATTTTTGGAACATTTGTATGGGCCGTGTTTGTAAACAAAAAGTAGTTGAATATTCCACCGGACTGAGGTGTTACTGAGAAGTTCAAAAACACGTAAGAATACCGTAGTACTTCCTTTTAGGTATCTGGCAAGATAAAATCGTTAAAAGTGTTCATCCCGCCTTTGTGTTTTGCCTCTATTAACAAAAACCCGATCGATATCTGAACGAGCCTGAGATATACCGAGAAATTTTGGAAAGAAAATTTTTTATTCCTTTTCACGGTCTTGGGTGTGTAATGTTTGCAAAATAGGCTACGTTGGGCTCCTATCTCTTAAAAAAGAGAGAGTCCTTAAAATTTAACCCTGATATCTAGCAGTTTAAATAGGCCTTGGGATTACCTTTTTAGCCCTTTGCGGCACGTCCGTGGTAAACTAAAAAAATCTTTTGTGCCCTGTTAGCAACGTCGCAGGGCCACATATTTAAATGTATTTTCCGTATTTTTATGAGCAACATTTATTGCCAAGAACAAATTTGATCGAAAATATAAATCAGTAAAAGATGTATTATATGCATTACTCATGCAATTAACGGAGTACTTCACTTCTTAACCTCTAAGGCATCACCAAGCGAGACCCATTTACAAGCACACCGTCACATATCGTGAGGTTTGCTCTTTGCGACCAGTAAGGACTCAGCCAACTGCTCACTTTTGCGCAACGGGGCCAGCTTACCGTACAATACCAGCGAAGTTGTTGTGAGTCTCGTCTTGTTCTTGCGCCCATTTCATTTTGTTCCAGTGAGCTGAAAACTTGAGTTCGCCAATACAGCCTTCCACGTAGCTCGACACTTCACTGCAATCTAGCTCTTCCATCGCTAAATCAGCTTCCCTGCACGGTGCCTGGGAAAGAGCGTCGGCTGTAGCAATCTGCTCTCCTGGTACATAAGATACCGAAAAGCAAAATCGAATGAGCCCTAATCGGATCCTTCCTATTTTATGGAGCAGCACATCAATCGGCGACGGCTCTAGCAGCCATACGAGCGGTTTGTGGACTGTCTCACATTGATATTCCAGCCCTATCAAAAAACACTCCAGCCTTTCTGCCGCCCACGTCAGCGCCAGCGCCTCCTTTTCTATTTGCACGTACCGTTGCTCCGTTGGCGTTAAAGACCGAGATTGATACGCAATAGTCCGCCTTTCCCCGTCCGGCTGCACTTGCATCAGCACACAGCTGAGACCGACCGACGGTGCATTGGCAGACACAATGGTTCGCAGGTTGGGGTCGAATTTTGCGGCGCAATGCGCCGAGGTGATCAACGCTTTTAGAGCATCGAATGCTCTTTGTGGAGGCGGGCCCCAATGCCACTCTCCGTCTTTCTGGAGCACACTCCGGAGTGGTGCTGGTACTTTAGCGAGATTGCTCAAAACCTTTGCCAGATAGTTTAAACCTGCGTACATCCGCAACACTGGATGGCCTAGCCATCTCGTTTATGGCGTGAACTTTTTTGGATCTGGCCTGATTCCTCAAAAATCAACCACGTAGCCTGAAAACACTATCCGAGTGACACAAAAGGAACACTTTGCCCGATTGAGTGTCACTCCAGCTTTAACGGTCTTTGGAGTACTGCATGCAGCCGGCCGTCGTGTTTCTGTTTTGTCCGTAAACAAAAACGTCGTTTATTAGTTTCAGCACCCTTGGGAGGCCCTCCAAGATTTCAGCCATGTGCTTTTGAAAGTATTCCCAGGGCGAGGTGATACCGCATGGCTCGCGCTGGAAGCAGTACCTACCGAAGGGGGTGATAAAAGTTGTCAGCTCCTGTCTTTATTTTGCCAACTTAACCACCAGGTTAAGTTGGCAAAACCCGGACTTTGCATCCAATCTTCAAAAGTATATTCCCCCCGCCAATTGCCCAAGAGCGTCTTCTATAGTTGGGAACACAAACTGTTTATGTGGGACGCTCTTGTCCGCCTGGATTAGGTCCATGCATATTCGCACTTACCCTGATAGTTTTACTACCGGCACTATTCCTGCACACCATTTGGTCGGGCCGTCTACCTTGCGAATGACCTTACTTTCGACGATTTTGCCCAACTCTACTTTGATAGGGCCCTTAAAAGAATGGGTATTCGTCGAAGTGTAAACATTGCGAAAGGAACCCCATACTCCTTCATGCGAATGGTGTATTTGCCAGCCATCGTGCCCAGGCCACAAAAGAGCTGTGGATACATGTACCCGTACTGTTTATCATCAACATCATCAACAAGTTCGATCATGCCGAGTGCTTTAATGGCTGGGAGCCCTATCGAAACACGCTACCATGACTTTACAACGTACACAGTGTGACGCGCTGTTTTGCCTTTCCAAACGATATCAGCAGAAAAGGAACCCTTAAAGAGACACTTAAGTGAATTTGTCAACCTCCCGTTTTTGCTTGCACTGCGTAGACTGTCTCACATTAACACACTTTTCATCGTTCATCCGGTTGATAAGCCGGTAATTTTTTTAAAAATTGCGAAAGAAGACAAACAACTTACACCATGTTCCCGTCGGGAACCCAGATGAGGATGAGAATCTGGTAAATCATGTTCTTATCGATGTTGTCGTCTGTGTGGTAGAATCGGTAGTCTTCGTCAGCATTCGTGAGGTAAACGTTGTTGACGTTGGTGCACGGGCTGGGAGCAATGTACGCACCCTCCTCTTCACAGCTTTGCTTTCTTTTCCTTCCTCTTATTTAGTGGTTCCCCTACGGGAAGATGACAACGGTGGTTGAAAGCGAAGCTATCTCGTGATGGATTCTTTGGATGGCCAATTCCTAGGGGCATCCTGCCACAATTGTCATCAGAGGCGCTACGGACGGGGCACGGACAAGTGACATCCCCCCGAGCAAAAGATGCTCCGCATCTAAAACTACCATGCGCGTTCTGCGGCGGCCGCACCCAACTAAAGGGTGTGAAGGGGGGAGGATATGCAGCGTGATTGGACCATCTTCAAGATTATCATTCAAGCAAGTTTCTCTTTAGGTTCTGTAAAACAACATGCTTGATATCTGACGGCATCGTTGGATGGGCATTCTCGATATGTCAGTAATTGTCTTACCGCACTTCTGCCATGTTGTCGGCTGTAAAATGCCTAAGCTAAGCCTCCCAGGACGGCTTGGAATCGTAGCAATCACTAGCCGAGGCCTACGCAGTGGATGAACACCCTTAGTGGCCCCGCAGACGCCCAAATGCCACGCGCTTTTCCACCATATTTGGAGCTTGGCTCACTCATGCCTGTATCGTAAAAAGCGTATTCGCACCAGGCCAAGGGTCTGTTGATTGTGGACAGTGCCCACTGCCTACAAGCATTCGGAGCTTAAGGTAACAGAACACCAACGAGAACTCGCCAGTGCGTCAGTGTCATCCTGCGCGCGTTCTGTGAACTAGTTCGTTGAGCAGTGAACGTTGCAGCCCAAAATTGTTGAACTCAGTATAGAAAATATCGGCGGAAAACGAAAAAGACAACTTACAAAAAAAAAATGTACCCTCGGGGATTGAAGCTTGTGAATTGCAAAACAACATACCCAGCGCTCCGGACCACTCGGCCTCGGTGCGTTTTTTTTTTTTTTCTTTATTGCCTGGATTCGAAAATTCACCCCACATCACAGATCAACGGCGTAAATGATATACAACAACGTGGTGAGGCGGCCCGACTTAGGGCTAGTGTTGTCATTTAAAATTGATTCAATGACGTAAGCTGCTCTATCTTTGGCAGCCACACAAGCGAGACCTCTTGAGATTGAATAACCTCCACAAAACGATTTACACTTTCTCTGAAGTACTGCTTTGCAGAACGGGCATATACGTCGCTGTACAGTCGCTGTGCGTGAGCGCCATATGCTGTGGAGGCGCAGCGGCGTAACAAAGTCATAGGGCGTTCCACCCTTTTTGTCTACGGAAAGATACCGTATGGCACGAAGGTTTAGCGGAATGTCTTTGCCAAGTGTCCTCTGTAAAACACCCCGAAATGTACGCCCTCCGAGCAATGCAAAAAACAACTTGGCCTATCATCTCTGGCGACTTGCAGCGGAAGCAATCATCCCCCAAGGCGCAAAAAACCCCCTTTCTTCCATAAAATCTGGACTGATAATGTTCCCGTGTGTAGCCGAAAGAAAAGAGACTACTCCAGGCTGTACTTCCATTCTTTTCAGCCTTTTGAGCACATCCTGGCCGCGTCCTCCACAGTACATAGCATATCTCTGTACAAGGGCACAAGGAAGACAGCATCCACAATATCATTGTACAGGGTTTACGCTTCACTGTACTTAAATATTCTTTAGAAAAACGTGCACTCAAAAAATTCACACTCCCAACTACTTCTTCAAAAAAAACCCGAAAAAACCCCCGACAGGTAGTCTGTGGTGACGACATAGTCAGAAAGTACCCTGACCATCCTTAGCTGACATACTGTTCGGAGAAAAGGGTCTCATACATCCCTCAAGAAAATAAATCTGTTCACTAGCTGGCACACAAATAAATGCGCCAGTCCCAGTCCCCCATTTTGTTCTCTCCTAAACAGGTTGGTGCGCCTGCACCTCTCCCAGGTTGAGTCCCACACAAAAACCGCAAGCACGCGATGCAGCCTTTGCACATTCCCAAGAGAGCAATGCAGTACCTGCATTACATACCACAATTTACAAACGAAAAAAAACTTGCACACCATTGCCCCAGCAAAGGTTGACAAAACAATTACACCTTCTTCGCACGTGGGAACCCTCAGGGGATGCAAACCCGTGCAATCAGGACCAGCTACTCGACGCTGGCGTTTCACAGCGGCTTCTCGTTTTCGAAGCGAGGAATCTGCTGCTCGACGACTCCGTTAACGTTCGGCGTCGCGAGCTCTCCTGTGTGCAGCATTGTCATCGGAGGTGCTCGCAGTTCTGACAGTGTGCTGTCTCGCGCTAGTTGAAGGTGTGCCAGCCAGTTCACTGACGGAATGGTTGGCGTCCATTTCCAGTCACAGGACGGCGCAGTACCGAAAAATTAACTGAGCGGAGCGCGGACCGGGTTTATTTCCAGAGCAGAATGAGTGGAGAAGAGGAACAGCACGCATGCACGTCATTGGACAGCTGGTATGGAGAGGGTGGAGGAGGAGCAGCGCGCGTAGCGCACAGGTGGCGTGGAGTGGAGGAGTATCACGCGCTAGCGCACAGGTGGTGTGGAAAGGTGGAGGGGAAAGAGTGGTGTTATTACTGGTGGTGTGGAGACGAGGACAGGTGCGGACGCCGGACGACGGAGGGTCGAATATGAGATGCTTGCAAGGGTTAAGGCTTGGGCGAGTTGGTACATGATTATAAAAGGGGAACAGCGCAAACTCAGACAAGACACAAGAAGAAGGAGGTGACAAACACGAGCGCTGACTTACAACTGAGGTTTATTCCTTGGCTTTCCACATATATATGCCAATAGTCAAAAGCCAAAGAAAAAAAATGTCACTATAGAAGGAGATACGAAGCCGCTCATCACGCTTCACCGACGCCATGTGCCACAAACACTTGCTGTACTATTGAGGGACAGATAATTAATCTCTTTCTGCGATAGGGACAAGGAAGGAACGCTAACGCATTTATCTTTTCTGCGCAATATTTCTGCGGATTCAATTATTTCTCTTGTTATTTTATCTTTGTGTCGTGAAATGACCTGCGTATTTTGAAATATTGGGGCGCAGTCGCGGCAATCCTTACAGTGGACACCTAAGTGGCCAATAATCGCCGCATGTACGTTAAAGTTATGTTCTTTTAATCTTTCATTTAGGCATCGTCCAGTTTGGCCCACGTACGTTTTCGCACAAGACAGCGGAACGGAATAGACGACGCCTTTAACACATTCAACAAACCGGTTTTCGTGCTTTACGGAGCAAGACTGCACTGTTCTTCTGGTTTTGTTCACTCTAGAACACATGCAGGAAAGCTTGTTGGGAGCGGAAAACACAACATTTACGCTAGCTCTTTTTCCTATCTTTTTCAAATTGTGCGCTATCCGGTGCATGTAAGGAATAACAGTAAGTTTGTCACGTTTGTTAGTTTCTGCGTCTGCTTCACTGTCTCGTCCCTCTCTTTTTAACCTCTGCATCATTGATTCTGCTATCGAGGCCAATAGCTGCTGTGGGTACCTCGCTATCAGAAGCCGATCAACCTGCTTACGAAAGCTTTCTTGTATCGAGTGGAAACAGGAGTTAAGGGCATTTTTAAAACACATTGTTACGATAGACCTTTTCACGACTTTAGAATGGGATGAGTCAAAATGTAGAAGCGGTTTGCTGGCTCGTGGTTCGTACGCCCAGCCGATGTGATTGTGCGAAAAATGAAGCTTAAGATCTAAAAACCGGATAGTTCTGTCAACGGAAATTTCATAAGTTAAAACCAAAGGTTTAAAACAATGACGGAAACGATCTATCACCTGGGACATCAACAATTCAAGACCTGCTTCGTCGGTGGTAACAACTACTAAAAATTCGTCGATGTAACGAAAGATTTTGCTTACTTATGGAATCTTCAATTGGTCATGCAAACTGCGGTTGAGGTACGCTAAAAAGAGGTCACTTAAAATTGGTGCGATGCAGGATCCGATACAAATTCCGTTAGACTGAATATAAAGCTTATCGTCCCAAGTTGCGAAAGTTGAGTTTAGGTACACCGTCAACAACTCTAAAATTCCTTGTACTGACACACCTGTACTATTTTGAAACACGCTGGAACCGTACTTGTCAATGCATTCCTCAACACAAAGCAACAGTTCACAATGTGGCAAAGAGTAATATAAATCTTTTACATCGAAAGAGCATGCCATATAGCTTTTGTCATTACATTTCTTTAAAGACTCAATGACTTCATCCGAATTCCGCACAAGAAACGGGTCTTTAACTTTTAAGAGGTTCAAATGCTTCTGCAAAAACAACGCAATGCACTTTTGCCAAGTACCGTTCTCGGATACAATTACTCTTAGAGGGATATCTACTTTATGCGTTTTTGCACTGAAAAAAATTTCCAGGCTCATACGACTGCTTTTTCCAATAGATTTTTCTAGGCCGTCGAGCTTTAACCTTTTACACAATTTTTTGGCCTCTGCTCTTACTTTTTTCAGGGAAATATTATTTCTGAAAGTGAAAGCTGATAAAATAGCTTGTTCAGCTTTTACCTTGAACAGGCTTTCCTTCAACACAATAAAACAACCTTTTTTGTCTGAGGGTAACAAGGAAAGCGCGTTGGTCCTCAAAAACGACTCCGTCTGCCTGACTGGTACATCACACTTCTTCTTTCTGCACTTGAAGAGAACGTCCACTCCTTCAGACACGCACCTGTCGGCCTCAGCATCGGGAGTCAGACCAGACACTCGCCGCACGAAGCTGAGCAGCTCGGGCGCTGTCCTGTCCGGTTCCACGGCGAATTTTGGTCCCCTAGCCAGAACACGGTTGATGCGGTCCGGAAGAGTTACGTCGCCCAAGGTTCTGACGTTATCCTTCCTAGCTGTTGGAGCCGTGCGCGCAGAGGCACGCAGTTCCGAAAGAGTCTGCAACTACAAACACTGAGCCCTTGAGTCCGCCAGAACGCTGAATTCCCGCCACTTGCTGCTAGGCCGGGGCTGTGCAGACGGTCCGTGAAGACGCAGATACTGGCACTCTCGGTAGAACCGCGCTTGCCTATTCCACTCAGGCTGAAGAATTTTGCAAATTCTTGCTCCGTGGCCTTGTGATGGGTAAAAGCCACCGAAAAGCCGCAAGACCTCAGGAGGAAGCTGCTTCGTCCTTAAGTGAAGGAAATGGTGCGTCCGTGGCACACAGCTGTGGCGAAGATAGTGACGAGAAGGCAGGGGTCCACTAGGAAACAATTAAAAGAGCCCATTGTACTAGAAATAAAGCTGAGTGGAATAGGCAAGCGCGGTTCTACCGAGAGTGCCTGTATCTGCGTCTTCATAGACCGTCTGCACAGCCCCGGCCTAGCAGCAAGTGGCGGGAATTCAGCGTTCTGGCGGACTCAACGGCTCAGTGTTTGTAGTTGCAGACTCTTTCGGAACTGCGTGCCTCTGCGCGCACGGCTCCAACAGCCAGGAAGGACAACGTCAGAACCTTGGGCGACGTAACTCTTCCGGACCGCATCAACGCAGTCAAATGCCTTTTCAAGGTCGAGCTTAAGCATAGCGACAGGCACTCGCTGGGTGGCTAAACAAAAACACTCACCTAGCCTTATGAATGTTAGTGCATTTAGACAGTCCTCGTATGCCACATGTTTGATGAGGGCCTACTATTTCATGTATCCCACCTTGAAGCCTTTGGGCGAGAATTTTCATAAATATTTTATAATAAACACTGGTAAGCGAGATATGTCTATATGCTGTGAATTGGTTACGTTTTCCTATATCTTCTGTCTGTGTAATTAAATGTTTATGAACTGATCCACAGGACATTGGGAGTGAGTTCAAATCATAATCCTCGTTGAAAACCACCGCTAACAGCGGCGCTATTTCTCGTTTAAAGGCTTTGTAGAATGCCGAACTTAAACCATCTGGGCCGGGAGACTTCCCTGGGTTTAGATTGTCAATTGCATCTTCTACTTCTTTTGATGTTATTGCCTGCTCCAATAGTTCTTGCATCTAATTGTCGAGCCTCGGCATGTTGTCTAGAAATTCTTTCTTAAAGGTTTATATGTTAACAGGCCGAAAAGAACAGAGCGAGTGCTAATAGTCGAAGAAATCATGTTCGATGTGCTTGTTATCTCCAGATGTTATGCCGTTCCATTCTATTTCGGCTATATGATGTCTCCTAGCATGCGATTTTTTGAGCCCCAAGGCCCTCTAAGTAGGCCTTTCATCGACTATCGCTCGGTCAACTCTTGCACGTACGAGTGCTCCGCGATAGCGGTCCAGCGCTGCCAGCTATGGAAATATAAGGTATATAATGTGTAACCAGTTTGCACTTTTATTTAGTTTTCGCATTTCAAACAGCTTACGTGACACACTTGGGTGACTTAGGTGACTCGTGCAGCAAGCGTCTCCCAAATGTCCCAATATCTCACGTCTAGCAATTGCATTTCTTATGCGGAAAAGCGTTCGCGGATGTGTGGTCATGCTGCTGACCGCTGTGCTTGTTCACCCAGGGCAAAAAAGTGTTCCTGCCCCCTAGTTTTAGGCTGTAAGGTAAACTTATCAGTTGATTTTATTTCCTTTGTACCTATATTGACTTCGCCGACTCTTCTGCCTTCAAGTGGCCTTAAATTTTCTAGTGGCGTAGCAGTCAGCGAACATCTGCGCTTGTGCAGCATGTGCGCTTGTGTGGAGCGACGTGGACTTGGAGCTTGTTACAGTGTACAAACTAATAAAGTAGACAAAGGCACATTCTTCCATCCCCAAACGTGTCGTGCCTTAGTGTCAACTTAGCTAACGAATTGCAACGACTCGTCGGTGGCCGGCGGACTAAACGCTAGGTCGACTGACTCTGTCGGAAGGTCGCCGAGCCGTGCAGTTACGCCGTCAAGCCATGTCATCTCCTCATGAAGTCACAGGAAAACCCGAAGAAATTGAGCGAGGATGCAGAGAGGAGGACAGTATTTTCGAATTCATTTTTCTACTACAAAAATCCCGCCATCTCCACGAAGTGAATGATGATGGGAGGGGCGAACCTCAAATGCTTATTGGTAAACCCGTGAAACACCTGCCCACACATCATATAAAGACTCGACACGTTGTTATTGGTCTTCTTGACGGCGCGCACCATCTGAATGAGTGAAGGACATAAGGCCCGTTCGTAGCCATGCTCGCGTCTGGGTTTGTAGCGCAGTGGGAAGAGCGCCACGTACCTCCCGTCGCGGCCAGAGAGTCGTGGAATCGAAACCGGGCGCCGCGCGTCAAGACCACCACTCCTCGCACGCAAAGCTTCAGAGTTCGCACCACTCCGTTGACAAGCCCGTCGACGACATCAATGTTTGTGACGATCATGTAGGGCTTGTTTGGAACGATGAGAATCTCAATGTGTAAGTTGGCAAATTCGGTGTGTGACATTTTAGCCACCTTGGCCGTCGCCTTCTGCAGAGCGTCTTGTGTCGCGTACCCCCGGTGCGTGTCTTAAGCTCGAAGATGACGAACGACAACCTCTTCTTCCTCTCCTCCTTGTTGGGTAGCAACTAACACGTTGAACGTTTTCACATCTTCGTCCAATATTTGGTTTCCCAATTCCTAGTGGCATCGTGCTACAATCATCTTCAGCGGTATGCACACGGCGCTACAAGGGACGGGGCAGGGCCCGAGCAAGAGGAGCGTCGCCCCTAATAAATTCGCGTAAACGCACTCACTGTGGTCCAAACATTGCCTATAGACTCCGGACTATAATTTGCGCTAGTAATCCAGGAATGTTTACAAATCACTTCAGTGTCCCTTTAGCATGGAGCCGCTCATCTGCGGTGTTTCTCAACACAGCTTGTGATTTGTCTATGCGAGGCGGCACACCGGGGAAATCGGGCTAGACGACATTGACCTCGGCTCCCGAATCAATACGCGTACATACGCGTACTTTGTTAATCCATTCTTCCGCGTATCTGGCATTACAGCTGCCGAGTGTCCCGAGAAAAAAGGTCCTTTGCCTTCTAGCACACACACACCCAGCCCACCTTGTTGTTTCCTTGGACTTCTGGCCGACCACGGCGAAGTGTCATTTGATTCTACAAGGGTGGCACCCTGATGAACGTGCGGGGAACCGGGTTCTCTCATGACTGTAACGTCAAGAGAACTGGCACGCAGGTAGTCGGCGGTGTTTCTGTGACCATTGCTGTAGTGACTGTCACTGCTGTTCGGTGGAGCGCCCCTCCCATTCGATGAACGGCTCCCTCGGTGTCCGTTGAATGATGTCCAGTTCGGCAGTCGTTGCCTCGTTGCTGTCGGCCCGAACTGGTAGTTGCTTTCGGTGAACTGCTTCCGTGAGTCTGGCCTTCGCTATAGCGGTCGCTAGAGTAAGAGTGGTATCCATGTGGAGAGCTTCTGGCAGCTTTGCGTCTCGGAGGCCTACGACAAATCTGTCCCTGATCATACGCTCGCGGAATTGTGCAAATTTGCGGCGGTCGGCTAGTTCATGAAGGGCTGCCACAAACTTGTCCACGCTTTCTCTGGCCTCTTGCTTTCGGCGATGAAAATTTGCGCTTTCATAGACTATGTTCTCGGTGGCCACGAAATGAGCGTCAAGCTTTGTCTTCACTGCCGCGTAGCTTCTGGGACTATTCCTCCGTCAAGCCGAATGTCTGAAAAATTTTTCAGGTGTGAATGACCATGCTATACAACAGCGTCCTCGCCTGCGCTTCCTCCATTCTGTCGTTGAGCCCCGATGCGTAGTGGTAGTCGTCGAAGGACATAATCTATTCTGGCCATTTGGGAGTCCTGTCGAAGTTGAATGGCGGAGGCGGTGGCAGGGCAGCCGCTGGTGGCCTGGCTGCCGTTTCGGGGCCGTCATCGTATGACCGAGTGCAGGATGAGTGCCGCAATGCCGCCAAAGTAAAGGAGGCTCATCCCACTTCTGACACCATGTCGTGTCCGCTCCTTGAGGAGCGGTGATGAAAGAAAAAGACTGACGCTACTACGATGCAGCCGCAACGAAGAACAACGCCCCGTATTTATTTGACAGTCGCGTTTTATACAATTCACACAGTGACGTCACCTCGGCCCTCATACCCCAGCGCTCGGCTACAAAAGAGATAACAGATAACACCACACTACGCGAGCCACACGTAGGAAGTTTATATTACCTTTATGGTCTTTTAGTGCACTCGTACGGCAAAAAAAACCTCTTGTCCATGTGTGCGAATGTTCACGAACCTGCAACATGGCCTCCTGGCTTTGTTTTGAGCACAATTGTTACGCCTTCCGCAATGTTATACAGCTCAAGAAAGCACCAGCCTTTCTATTTATATATACGTCTTTGTACTTCATCACTACCCTAAATTTTTCTTCTTTACCTTCAACTAGAAAATTAACCCTGTACAAAACACTCATGCGTTCAAAATTAGAATACTCTTGCGCCTTATGGGGCCCTCACCAAACCGCACTCACCCTCGCTCTTGAATCTGTCCAAAACCGTGCCACTCGTTACCTATTATCATCTTATTCACGTCTTGCCAATGTCTCATCCATGAAAAATACGCCTAATCTCACCAGCCTTACACACCGTCACAAATGCTCTCGTCTTTGTTTGTTTCACTAAATTTATTATCACAACCCTAATTTAACGGATCAACTTATCACTCCCCCCCATTACGTGTCATCTCCAATTGACCATTTCAATAAAGTTGGTGTACCATATTGTTGTACTGATATGTACCATGAATCATTTATCCTCAAAACCAGCGTAGAATGGAACCGCCTCCCTCCCACCATCGCTGCCATCATTGATGCCACTCTCTTTAAAGAAGCCATTCACAACGCGCCTTGTTGAATCGCTCTTTGGTTCTTGATTTCTGTTTCTATTCCGTTTGGGTAAAACAACTGCACTGCATGTATGTATCTTACCACTCCTTTCTGTTATGCCCTATGGGCCTTGAAAGTATTTTCAATAAAAATGAAATAAAAATGAAGGCCAATAACTATGATAATAGTATGAGAACATCGGTACTGCGTCGCAGTTTCTGCAATAGGAGATTTCTTTTTTAAGCACAAAAAGCAGGAAGTGCCAGAGAACAGAGAAAAGGTGCATGCGTAGGCGGCGTGATGGCGTGCACC
>NW_027526264.1:243536-284916 GCF_048455015.1 Haemaphysalis longicornis | reverse complement strand
GCCATAATAGCCCGGAAATTCCTAGCATGCCACCCTATCGCTCTCAACACCGTCCTTGGGGCTGTAGCAATGCGCACAATAATTTTTAATCGGTTGATAACGGTTCCTCCATTTACATTCGTCCTGATTATGCACTTTCGAGCTCTGACTTCGAGGCGCTGGTCGACCAGCTGCCCGAACCGTACATCCTAACAGGCGACTTTAGTGGACACAACTCTCTTTGGGGCTCCTCCAGAACGGATGCCCGAGGTCGCCTAATAGAGAAATTTCTTACATCTTCAGGAGCATCCCTTTTCAACAAAAAGCAGCCTACATACCATAACTTAGGACATAAAACATACTCACATCTCGACTTGGCTATTGGTTCTTCAATTCTCTTTCCATGTCTTGAGTGGGGTGTGGACACGGACCCATCCCGAAAAAAAGGAGGCTGGTGCGTGCTTCGGACAGGAGATTCTTCAGGGCAGCTGCCTCTCCGGGTAGGTCCGCCGAATGGACGAAGCTTGCTCCGACTGGGGACGCCACTCGTTTGGCCGGGACGCCCGCTGGCTCACCACCTTGGCTGGTTTGCTCACCGGGGTCGCTAGGCCTAGCTGGTGACGCCGCAGCTACACAAAGATTGCAGACGAACGGCTGCTCACCGAAGATTAAGCACTGCGGTTCCTCGTCCTGAAGAACAATGCACTTTCTGTGCGCCCGGCGAATCACAGTTTGTGATTGAACATAACAAATATACATCTAGCTGTGAACAACCAAATACTACATTTTTAAACATACAAAAACAAGCTCGATAAAAAAGGAACACAAGCACAGGAACATACAAGACATTCTAGAAAACACTGCGATTAGGAAAGCTTCACGACCAATAGAAAATAATACCACAATAGTAACATACAGCAATACCAAGCTTGAAATAAAGAACAAAGAATGCCAAGACATAAATAATAACGGCCACTTTGTCGTACAATTAGCCTGCTTAAAAAGGCCGATTCAAAATATTCAGTTCGTTATCCAGAGACTTGCAAAGTAATATGTTGAACCAATTACGGGACACAAATGTTAAGGCACAAACTTTGGTGTTATTAACCATATGTAGCAGCCAAAATATTCACTATAAAGATCCTCCACAAAAGAACTGCGTACCTTTGACTCAAATTTCTGAAAGTTCTTTTAGTTTTAGTAGCCTTCAAAGATTAACCTAAAATCATTTTCTGATGCGTTTTGATACCCTGTGCGTTGCCCTTCAAACATAATTACTTTGTCTCTTCACAACCTTTGCTTCACAACCTCCAGGACATGTTACTTTGTTTTCACCAGTGGAAGTTGACCCTTTGATTCTGTTGTTACGAGTGTTTGTTTTGTTTTTTCTTTATTTTCTATTAATCTTGGTCACCAAAATGTGTTCTTATTAGTTATTTTAAACGAAAATGCGTTGTATTGTTGCTGAAAATGCTGTTTATATTGATTTTTATTTACCCTGTTGATAAGGCTGTTTCGTTTTATCAATCTACCAATATAAGTTTGATTTCTATTACTGCACCACAGCTTGCTGCATACTCGCCAAAGTATTGTTTTGGCGGGCCGGATCAAGTCAAGCTCTTTATCAGCATCGTTCCAGTGGTAGGTTTTCCCCGTGCTTATCAGCCTTTTCTCTCTGCCACCCTCCTATAATTTATGAAAATAAATGAACTATGACGTGGCACAAGAAAGGACTATTGTCTTTAAAACGGTCGCTCCTTGTACTGTTCCGTCGAAATACCCTTGTTCAGCTCACAAGTACGTGTGGTAGTCGGGTACGTGTGCACATCACAATACGCGTATTAAGCCGCATGGAGAGCTAATCAGGTTCCCGCCGCGGTGGCTCAGTGGCTCAGACGCTGCGCTCATGCGGCCGCAACCGCGACGGGTGCGATCGTAACCGCGACGGCTCTTTTTCTTATAAGCAACAAATGAAAGCGCCTGTGTGTCGAGATTTAAAAAAAATTATTGCGCAATTATCGCGTGTCGAAACGATTATAAGCCGCATCACCCGGAAGTGCTCTAGATTATTCTGGGCAAAGATGAATGTTCGGCGTGATGCAAAATGTTGACAAACGGCGATTTTTTTTTTGCTAACATAAGACAAAACTTCCGTTGCGGGGGCTATCCAACCCTCATGTAGGTTGTTTACGGTACACCATGACAGAACTCAAGACCTCACCGAACTGAGTTTTCTTTTTGCTTAATGGTGTATTATCAGTGCTAGTATTTGCAAGCGTATAACTGAAATAAACTTCACATTGAGTAATTCTTTCAGCCGTTTTTCTGGCAGGCCGGTTGAATGGAGTGCGAAGTAAAGATAGGTAGATCAGCAGTTTCGGCGAAGTTAAATACTTCTACCCCGTAATAGTTTCAGCTCCGTGGGCAACAACGCCGAGGCGCCACGACGTAGGACACCGAGCGCCAGGTTAGGTTAAGCAGGCACACAACAAAGAGCTCAGAATCCGTTTAGGGAAACCACAAACAAGCATCAAAACTTTATTATGGATGATAAGGAGCCTTTGAACAATGCGACCCCCACCCCATCTGTTCATGGTAAAACCTTGTCTTCAGATAACCTTTAAATGCTAGGCACGGCGAGCATCACTAAATAGAGCAGTTCTTGTCCAAGACGCCAATCGCAATTAACCAGCTAGGCAGGATCCAGCATTCGCCGCCAGAGATGCCGTGCGTAGTGTCAAAAGATGAGGTATAAACTACCGCAACTGAGGCACGAAAATCACCCACAGCTGAGATTTTGGCTTTTATGGGTGTGACGAGATTGCCGAGGCTACGGCCACACCGTAAAATTTGACCGGGTCGCTTGTTAAGAACACTACAGAAGATGAGGCAAAATGACATCTTTGGATACAATCCCGCTGCTGAAACCCTCTTACACGAGTTATCGTTGATTTGCACTCGGGACGACGTCAATCGCGCGCAGCCTCAGATCAGGGGAGACAGGATAAACCTACCCTTGTAAACAACAAAGTGGTGGCGCCCATGAATCGTCGCAGTGTACAGAAATGTCGCGTCATGAGAACTGACCAATGATAATGCGGTGGCACGGTACCGTAGGGGAAAAGAGTACCCTCGGTACACTTATCTGGTGACACTAGCCGAGCGCAAGCGGCAAGCCCGCCGATACGGCGAGATACATTTCATACCTTCCTCCATCACCAGTTGTAGTAATGTGCAACAGCTTTGCTGGACATCAACTTTCGCCAAGCGGGAGGCCGACCAAAGTTTTTGTGTTATGCTGGCCCAAGCGAGAATACCTTTTTTAAAAAATCTCCAGTAAATCTAGGCAACTTGCTAAAGCTGGTTATTGCCTGTACCATACTGACCTATAACACTTAAGGCGACATTGCAGCTGCCGGAAACACCCCACTGAGCAACCCCAAATATGCAGAATTAAGAGTTGTGCATTCATTCAAGCCGGCCTACAGGTCAAGGTTCGAAGTAAGGAGGCATGACGGTGGCGATGTACGTACCACAAGAAAAAGACGCTCTAAGGGAGCACTCAATTGAAGTAGGTTTAAATTCAAAGGAAGAAAAATGCTTCTGGCTTTTCTTGCCACCGATGTTCATCAGCACGCAGCACTTCGAGAGCCCAAATGATGCGGGGCATTTTCATAGCAGCAGAGGAATACAAATAAAATGCTATATGAACCTTAAGATTGCTGTTCGCGAACACAAAAAAGAAATGCCCTCTTTGCGCCGTATTAAGATTGGCTCCAAAAAGCGTTCTACGAAGCACCCTCGAGGCATACATGAAATGATCTCCTGGCATCGATCGCAATATACAAAAAATAAAAGAATATTAAAGCAATGCTACCGCCCCTGCTCGTTATAATACTGCAAGAATAGATAATTGGTACGTTAGGAATCGTAAACACAATAAAAAAAAGAACTAAAACCAAAACGCGTGAGACGACACAAGAGCAATGCATTTTTGTAGCAGTTAAACCAACTTGAAAGAGAATGGGCTGTTAGCACTCTTGGACGTACACCTTCACAAATTTTACTGCAAAGCACTATATCTAACCCATACAGTTTCATACTAATATACACTAGGGGGAAATCTGGCACCACTGTCTCGGGGAGCCGCGCTTCAGCGAACGTTTTGGCATGTACTGGGCAGGCACGTTCCACTTGTTCTTGGCATGGCTCATCAACGAGGTGAAAAATTGCCCATGGTTGCAACTTATGCAAAAATATTACTGTAGAAGGTTCATGAAATATGTTATGTTGTTACAAAATTGAACCTTCAAAAAGAATAATTTGTCAGAGATAATTTAAAAGCTTCACGTACGACGAATAAAAAAATGTTACCCTTTTTTATTTATTTTGGCTTGGAGACAAAAACGAAGCCAAACGAAGCCTGGCTAGCTAAGCCAAGTAGGCGAGGAACGTCGTTAGAGGCAATGGCGCCGCCCACGGCGGCCCGCGACTGCAGTGATATATTTCCCTCTAGTATATATTAGTATAAAACGCTATGGCCTAAGCAGCCCGGCTTTCATTCCGGTAAAGCCGGTGCACTCGGCACCCTCGCAACCAGCGACGCCGCTTTCACACGATTTTATTTCGCTCAACACCGCCGATGCCTATTTCACAAGCTGTGCCATCGGCTGATGACGGCAGTAGCGACCCTCACAGGGGCTACAAGAGCAACTCGCCTGCTCTGCACACCGAGGTGAGTCCAGAATTCCCTTTCGGCAATAACGGCAGTCCGCGCAACATCTTCGCCCTAGTATTTCACGACTAAGCATGCATCCATCATCCCCGTTGTCGCTTTATGCGCGCGTCATGGGACGTGGAAGCAGGGGGTGGACATGCACAGCTAGTCTTCATGCCCCTATCGATGACATCCATGTTGTGTTGGCTGGAAATTTTAACCTTGAAGTCTCGCTGATCACTGCAATCTGTCAACTGTCCCCAAGGATCGAGCAGTTTGAATTTAGGGTGGTGTGTTACCCAGACACGGAGACGTTTACGACGCGGGACGCAAACAGAGACCCACATTATTGTCCACTAAAATAAAGCTGGAGTCCTTCTATGTTTTAACTACCTATGGACAGACGCGTGTCCCTCGTTTGGAGAAAGAACCGCTGGAATCGAAGGAGGGGGCCCCTAAGAAGGCGCGCGAATGGGTGCGAAAACAACAGACAGCTGCTGCGCCGCATTTCCACAGCAAGCTATAGCTCGCCGAGTAGCTGCGAATCTCTCGCGGATGAAAAAGAATGTCACCGTGAGCAACTGTTTTGTGTGCAGCTTAGAGGGCATTGAGAGTGACAATCTTGGTGGTACCTGTGACTTCTAGGCATGCGCACATAGCTGGTTGCCGGTTTACCAGGCACGATTTGGTAGTTGATGAAAAGGGTGGAGGCCGTGCACGCGCCTATCTAGGTTTCATGCCCTCACTAATGACATGCCCGTAGTGCTGGCGGGAGGTTTAAGCGCGTACGTCCACCACCCCGACGGGAATTTTCTGGTGTTTTCAGTGGTCGAGGGTACTGGATTGGTGTGTTACGCAGAGAGGGAGGAGGAAGTTGTTGTTGGGGCGGAGGAGAAGAGATAGGGGCCGATAACTGTCTGGCGTTACGCCAACACCTCAACCGGCTGAACGGAAGCGAGAAGGGGGACAGTACAAAAGTAGAGAAGGAGGAACGGTAGGAGAAGAGGATATAATTTTTGGTGAATTATAGAAGAGCGGGGTGAAGGATTAGAGATGGAGGGAGAGTTGGAGCACGCGACAAACTGCTCACCATGCAGATCGAGAACGAAACACGCCCTCCCGCGCAAGACGCCAACACCCACCTGCGAAAGACCGACACGCCCGGCGCGAACCACATTCGGGCTCTAAGGCATGCTGGCAGCGGCAGGTCATCGTTTGCGCTAGGAGTAAGATCAAATCGAGCCGCTCCCTTACTCCGCATACAGTTAAGGTTTTTCTGATTGTGTTTGACAACTTCTCCCACTTCTGCGCACTTAAACAGGTCCGTCAAAGCCCTGTTGTTGAACACTTCGTGTAGCATTGCAATATCGTCCGCCAAGGTGAAGCGACGTTGTTTCGTCGTCGTTGGGATCCCTGAGTTGTACGTGGTTTCTTGCGCACTCAAACACGCTAAGCTTCGCACCTACCGTCAGCTTGAACGGCTCAAGCGGCACAACGCCAACACGAAGGCGCTATGGCAGGAAACGGAGACGGTGACGTTCTCGTGGTACAGTCCTGCCTAGTCGCTTTGGTAAACGGTCCGGGCGTGCGTATATGCGGTGGCGTCCAGCCTCTATAAGGTAGCACATCAGAACTCTTTTTCTGAGGTTCTCGAACTCGCTAATAATTGAACGTTTCCACCTCCGACTAGTGGCTTCCAAGCGTTTCTTCTATGCGGCGCTGAGGCGGAGTAGTCGAGAAAATGTTTAGTTACGCCGGAGTTAATCTCTCACCGCTTTACGAGGCTGCACCCAAGGCGATTCCGAGCGCAATTTTTTACCGCCCTATTATTCCCTTTTACACATTTGTAAATTCATTTCTAAACATTGTCGTAGTCTGGCCGACGGCGGATGTTTTACCTGCAGCGGTTTGCCTCTTCATGCGCGCTCCGTTCACACAGATGCACGGTAGCACAGTTGGGCTCGGCGCGTTGGCGCCTTCGGGGACGCTTAGTGCTTTTTAGCGTTATTCATATCATGAAAACGACGCACTATATCTACAAACTAAACTATGCCCGTTTGATTGATCGCGACGATTGACATTCCTCCCTAGAAAAATGCCACCCCTGAGTGTCCTGAACTACCGAAACCACTGGTGGCGGCAGCGTCTACCGAACGAGGCAGAAACGATGAATGGCTGCAGCATTTCGGGCACGGGAAAATAGCGGCGCCGTAGTCTTTCGCCAGCTTCGTCACAGAGATTACGTCATGCCTGTAAAACTACGTGACATGCGCTCTGGAAGGGCGACGAGAATTTTGAGGTAACCATGGAAAGATAGAACGACCTTTTTTGCTCGTTCGTAGGGCCCCAGCGCTAAGCAAAGGTGTAATATTTGGTATATCTTGTCGTGGACACCTAATATAGCGTGACCTCGCTTTACACCACGACGCTTGGAAGCGGATTAATGGTCCTTTAAAGGGACACTAACGTGGGATCAAATTTTGTTTCAACTGAAAGATAATCAGTTTCAAAGGTCTTTCGGCTTTTGCGGAAGGCTACGAGGTAATTTTCTAACAAATAAGTAGCGAGTGCTGAAATTTCTCGCTCCCATTTTTGTGTCATTTTTTCGTGACATAGCCATTGCGTCCCTCCGTAGTAGGGAGCTCTCACGCTGGAAACGGTTGGTTTTAGGTCTACAAGCGCTGTACGAAAGCGACAACGTTTGGTTCGAAGAGCCTGGCTCTTTTGCGTGAACCTAAAGTGAAAAAACGCTCTCTTCCCGGCGTCCGTGTCGAGTAGTCGTCCTTCACCGCGTTCCCCCTTGCCCAAACAAACAAGCTTAGAGGGACGCACGCTTTACGGATTATCATCAGCGGCTGCGGCCAACAGAAGATAGCAATGTCATATTGGTCAGCTATCTACATGCCGTAAGTAAGCACCCTTCACGGGAAGTAAGGTGGGAACTGGGCGTGCGCACGCTTTACGATAGCAACATCCGCGGGTAGAGAACAGATTGGAAGCTCAGGCTGGCTGCTTAACCACCTTCAGTGCAACTTGGTCCTTTTACCGCTTCCTCATGGAGGTACTACTTGCAGAAATTCAGGCGTTAAACACCGTAGGTACCTTACTTCGGTAATTGAACACTAATGCTTTTCCACAGAGACACTGAAAGCATGATGGCTGAATGAAAAGTGAGAGATGCAGCGGATCTCGCAATGCATAAAAGCAGTTCCCTGTGCTTTAGCAAAGATGAGCTCAAGAAAACCTTTGATTTTTATTTTTTTCACGTGCACTAGCCCTTATTAGATGCGGAGCATCACTTGCTCGGGGGTATGTCACTTGTCCGTGCCCCATCCGCAGCGCCTCTGATGATGAGTGTGGCAGGATGCCGCTAGGGATTGGCCAACCAAACAAATCCATCACGAGATAGCTTCGCGTTCAACCACCGTCGTCATCTTCCCGTAGGAGAACGGCTGAAGAAGAAGAAGGAGAAGAACACAAAGCTGCGAAGAGAAGGACGTGTACGTTGCTGTAAGCCGGCGCGCCAACGTCAACAACCTTTACCTCACCAACGCTTAGATGCGAAGCATCTCTTGCTTGGGGGCATGCCATTGTCCCTACCCCGTCCGCACCGCCTCTAATGATGATTGTGGCAGGATGCTCCTAGCGATTGGCCAACCACAGAATCCATCACGAGATGACTTCGCGTTCAACCACCGTCGTCACCTTCCCGTAGGGAAACCGCTGAAGAAGAAGAAGAAGCCAAAGCTGCAAAGAGGAGTTCGTGTACGATGCTAATCCATCACGAGATAGATTCGCGTTCAACCACCGTCGTCATATTCCCGTACGGGAACCACTGAAGAAAAAGAAGGAGAAGAAGGCAAAGCTGCGAAGAGGAGGGCGTGCACGTTGCTCTCAACCGGTGCGCCAACGTCAACAACCTTTACCTCACCAACGCTGACGGAGACTACCGACTCTACCACAGAGACGACAGCATCGAACGCCGCGCATCGAACATCGCTACTAAACACCAGATCACTCAACATAACGGCACCACAATGGAACCACACGGAACCCCATAGTGCTTCACATCCCCATCAGGGTTCCTCACGGGAAGATGGTGTAATTTTGGGTTTTAATTTCGGAAAACATCTCAAAATACTTCCCTTATGAGCTCTCGCCATTCCGAATTATTGTGATGTCCCAAACCCAGTACCCGAACGTGTACAAGACGTCCACACGTGTTTTCACGTTTGTGTCATCTCCTTCCTCATTAAACTGCTAGTTGCGAGAATTAAGTATTCACATTCTCGGCACCGTAATTTAAGAATACACGCCAAGTTATTTCCACCCTTTAAATTCTCTTTCAGGACTCCTCACTACCTCAACCGCCGATGCTTATCAGCTTCACCAGCGCTGTTTATTACAGCGAAAAAGCCGCATGGTGCGTTAAAGGGGGCCAGCGCATTGTGTAATCATATGTCGCGCTACATCTGGTATATTGAAATTTAATAACTTTTTCTACTGTGGTTGAGGTGTTCAGCCTGTGCGATTAAAAGCAAATCTCGAATACATTTTAGAATTCTGCAGTTCTTACGGACAAGTGCGTTGAAAAAGATGCAAGTGAAGTAGTACACACAATATCTTTATAACTGTGAGGAGGCACTGCTCACCGGAAAGGGGTCGGCAGATCGAAGTGACGAGGAAAATGTGGGCGTGCGTTGGCGAAAAAAGGTCGTGTGGGAAAAAAGCGGGGAAGACGAGGAAGACGGATGGGCGTGGCACGAGAGCTGGAGGAACGAGGTTCGGGAAGCGAACTACCGGACGAGAATGTTCGGGGAACCGCCGCTACGAGCCCGAGAACGTTCGGGGAACCTAGGTTACGAGCCGAATCTTCCTCGTTGACATCGAGGCAGCTCAGCCAATACCGGCCACGGAGCACCCGGGCCGAATCGCTCAACCGCCGCAGCGCCCCGATCGTAGCGAAAGGGAAAGGGGGACCCGAATTTGCGGCGGCCAGCGCCAACGTCAAGGAGACTGCCTGCAGCCATCATACCGAGCAAGTGTACTGCCACAGCTCGCTGACGCCGAGTACTGCCAGATGTGAGCGGGAACTCTCTTTAGTTAAGAACTTCGTTTTTTCAGACATCTACTCGTTTGATTAGATTACTGTATAGTAATTTTTGTATTTCTAATTCTGTCCTGTCAATAGAGTCTGTCCTTGCCTGACGTCACGTGCCTCGCTTCTTCTCCGTCAGTTATATTTAACCTCCTCATTTACAAAATAACCAGCATCACAACAAATCGCGTCCACGGCAGGACTCTCTGCGTAATTTTCAGACTCGAAAAGGAAATTTTTGTGGTGGAGAGGAGAGCACTTGGCACCGGAATGGACATTGACAAATGGCTAGCGGTGGGAAACGAGTTAGGCCTGGCGTGCAGTGAGCTGAAGGAATCGGTTGAGAGAGCGACAAGCGCTGCAAGACAGGAAAGGGCGCTTGCGACGGATGCTGAGCGTCAGAGACTCGAGCTGGAGCAAAACGTTCTAGACCGCAAGCTACGACTCGAGGAGATCCGAGCTCACGAGCGAGACGCTAACAACAGTGATGCGAGTAGCTCGTGATGCCAGCAGCTCAGATGGCATCAGCTCCAAAAAACTCAATTTTCTTTTCACTGACTCTCGAGACGACCTGGAGGTTTATATACAGAGGTTCGAGCGTGTCGCTACTGGTCAGGGGTGGCCGAAAGAAAAGTGGGCAACCACAATTAGTTTGTGCCTGACTGGCCAAGCCCTGAGTGTAGTCGGTCGCTGTCTCCTGAGAATTAGTAGACTCCCACAATATCAAAGGCGCTCTACTGAAAAGATTTTGCTACACCGCAGAAGGCTACAGAGAGTAGTTCCGAGGGTGGCTGCTGGAGGAGGTGGAAACTGGTCGCTAATTTTCAGCTAGGCTCTCCGGATACTTTGGCAGATGAATGGAGACAGGCCGAGTTGAAAAAACTTATGCGGGTCTGCGAGATGAAATTATAATCGAACAGTTCATGCACAGGTGCCCTAGAACCTGTTAGTCTTCCTGAAAGAAATAAATTCTTCCGACTTGTAAGAGATGATGGTAGCTGCCGATAACTACCTAGTCGCACGAAAGCAAAGGAGCCTTGGCTCTTGGTCGGCAGAAGACGCTGAGGACAGCCTCATTCATTTTTAATGCTGCAAAACCCTTCCTGAAAAGAGAGTTACCCGCGACAGGAAAAGTTATCTTTTCTGTGTGACCAACAGGGGCACACAGCTGCCGAGTGTTGGAAACGCACGAAAGCTTGTTTTAAGTGTGGCCAAATTAGACATAGGGCTGATAAGCGCTATCGGCTGAAAGATGAATAATTACTGGCATGGTGCGTAGTACAGCCTCGAGAAGAAACCAGAAGTTCGCCACTGTGAAGACCGGGGGAAAAATTCCAGTCGTAAGCGCGGTCAGCTACAAATTTCTCACATCCCTCTGTAACGTGCCTGTTGTTAAAAAGTGGCTAGGAGGCAAGAGTATCAGTGTGCTGCGGGACACCGGTTGCAAGACCATGATGGTCAGAAAGGAGTTGGTTCCTGCCAAGTACTTCACAGTTAAAATTAGCCCAGTCCTCCTCCTAGACAGAACCATCAAATTCCTTCCGGAAGCAGACATCAAGGTTGAAACTCCGTTCCTTTTGAAAAAACTCGCCTGAAAATGTATGCGAGATCCTCTCTATGATGTGGTCATAGGAAATGTGGAGGGTGTGAAAGTGATGTTTCTTCCTCACACGACAACAGAGCAGGTCCATTTAACGAAAGAGCACATGCAAACACTCAAGGAGGATGTTCGTCAACCTGACATATTATATGTCAGGAAGGCTTAAACCAGACGGCGTTAAACCTTATCTGGTGAAATTGGTAAAAGAACAACCAGCGAGTGTGATAGAAAATTGATTTGACGTCAACCAAAAACAGTTCATCGCGCAGCCTAGAACAGAGGGAAGATCATTGACAACACGCCAAGATTTCTTCGGGGGACACAAACTACAAATCCGGGGAAACGCTTAACCAGTTGATCTTGCCGACGTCACGTGGAGAACACCCGAATCGGTTAGGACGAGAAAGTTTGTTAGCGTGGCGCAAACATGCCCAAAAAAAACTGGCTAAAGAGTTAAGACAATATTATCGGCGAGACGCGCATTCTTACGTGAAAAGATGAGGCTCAGCACTGCACTGGATTTCTTCGTTCGACGGGCGCCGTTTCGCGCAATGACCATAACTGGTGTATCATCAGTTTTTCCCTGTCTTAATCTTGCTCGCCTTATTTATACAACGACTGTAGCCTTGAGCTTTTTCTGGTCAGAATGTTAATGCTGTATCTAAAGCCTTGCGCTAGTAACGTGGGTGCGGATTACTTTACCAGCCATCAATGAGGGCATTGAACGGTTCCAGCCTGTAGAACTGTTGTTGTTTGTCAGTATATCTGTGCATTTTGACTTCATTGCTATAGAGTGTAATAGTAATAAAAGTGATAGCGACGGACGTAAAAGTGTGGTAGTACAACTACGGATTGGAACTGAAGTGCATGTGGGAAAACACACCATTACCACCAGGAACCGTTGCCAGCCAACCAACCGCTCACCGGAAGTGTTTTCCCCCAGAACACTTCTTTCGATGGGGGCAATTGTGAAAAGGCGCTGCTCACCGGATCGGGGTCTGCGAATAGCAGCGACGATGGAGAAGTGGGCGTGCAGTGCCCTCAAAAGATCGCGTGGGAGAAGAAATCCAGGAGGACGACAAAGCGAGATGGTCGTGGCACGAGAGCTGGAGGAACGAGGTTCGGGGAGCAACCTGCCGGACGAGAACGTACGGGGAACCTTCGTGCCCAGCCGCACCTTCCTCATTCACGTCGAGGCAACTAAGCGAAGACTGGCCCCGGAGCACCCGGGCCAAATCGTTAATCGGCCGCAGCACCGGCATCGAGAAGGGCTCCGCGGCAGCAGGCCGCACCTCGCTCACGGGAAAGAGTGACACGACTTGGCGGTGGCCAGCGCCATCGTCAAGGAGACACCGCGGCTGCAGCCATCACACCGAGCAAATGTACCACGGCAGCTGACTGACGCCGAGTACTGCCAGACGTGAGCGGGAACTGTTTGAGTTTAGAACCTTGTTTTTTCGGATATCTACTCATTTGATTAGATTAGTTGATAGCTAATTTGTGTATCTTCGAAATTTTTCTGGTGAACGGAGTCTCTCCTTGTCTGAAGTCACGTGCTTCTTCTCTGTATGCAAAACGTAACCTACTGATCTACAAAACAACGAGCATCACACCAGTTAGCTTCATGCGTCGTTTTTGGCTCGCAACTCAGGTTACCTGTGAACGCGGCAGCATTCGCGATCCGCATTATCGGTCGCGGGGGGGGGGGGGGGGGGGCGGGGGGGAGAGATGCAGCCTTCGGGGGGTTGGATTAGGCTGGGGGTTGGGATGTGTGATTTTCAAAAGTTTCTTGTTTAATTTTCAAGTCTCTCAGTCTCAGCGCTTGCTCAGCCACGTTTTAGCGGCTGGGCGTGTGACTGATAATCGACTGGTGAGGTCATAAAAAAAGGGTTATCTCACTTTTATAGACGATAGTCTTTCTTGGGCTACTTAAACCCAGAAATTTTAGTCTGTCTGTATGTCTGTCTGTCTGTCTGTCTGTGACTCGATTCTGCCACCCGGCCAAAGCAAAACAGTGCCTGCGCAATAGTCTTATATGGTCACAGCTAAATCTACCCGTCTATGTTCGGTGTAATGTTCCTACTTGTCAACATTGTTGAAGAAGAAGAAGACATTACGCAAATATGAGACAACAAATCAATACAGAAGTGATATTTGCAGTGTTCCTTTATAAAAAAAGTCAAACATGTTTCACTTTAGCGAAATTAAATACTTCATCAACTGCAGAAACAGAATTCACTCCGCCATCGCCTGCTGTCGCCCGCGCCACTATAGCTTCTGGTGCCATTTTAAGACAACAACCGGCAACAGTTATGCAAGGTTCCACTAGATAGGTTCCACATTGTGCTTGCAACGCACGTGGAATAGGGAAACGCGGTTATATAAACGTTGAAGTAGGGCGCCTCAATTAACGCGCGTCTTCGCCGTACAGCAGCGTTCGCATCGAGACACCCAGTGTGGAGCAGTGGAACGCGGGAAATTTAAAATGATTTAAGCAAACCTTTGGCGTCTTTACCTTGGGAGGAGCGCTACGCAAGAGGAACAACATGACAAGTGGGGCATTTACTTCGCAGAAGCCGATAAAGACTGTAGTCTTTTGACGGCATTTGCAACGAAAGGAGCAGATACGCGGCAATTTTTTTCTTTTTGGTGGATCCTCTAAGAAGGTGGGAAAGGGGGGTGGGAAAGCACACGGCGGCGCGTTCTTGCTGGTTGTTCGCCTGCTACTGTTAACGGTTTGATTATGCGAGGGGTCAACAAGGAAGAGGTGAGCGACGGGGGCAGAAAGTTGCACCGGCTGTCCCCACCGCTGTTTCGAATGAGTCGTCAACTGAATTGACTCTGCGACACCAGCTAAGATAAAATAATTACCGGATTATTAGATAGATTGTTTGAAAATTCAGACTGATGTCGCTAAGATTTGTAAGGTATCAAGTTAGATGTCCCAATTAACGGAATCACGCAGGGTAAATTAAAAAATGCTTCCAGTGTATAGTTATCCGGCTGTCACAACAAGTCATTGATTGGGTCAAAATCCAAAATGATGCTGCGAGGGCTGTGGGGAGATCTAAAGGAGGGAAAACACGTAGGACAAAAAGGCGCTATAGTTACCTCATGACCTAGCCATTGTTAGTCACAGATTGGGTTAAAATTCAAATTCGTGATGCTAGGGTGCTTGGCATACCAAATTAAACGTCTCGAGGAGGAAAATCGTGTGGGACAAGTGCAAAAAATGCTTCCTAATGAATATCATGACATATTCATGGTGGGTCATAAATTGAGTTAAAATTGAAAATGACGCCACTAGGGTGTGCGGGGCATTAAGCTGAAGGTGGCGATGAGGGAAATCACGTGGGAAAAAATTTGGTACGGCTAGTCATGAGATAGTCGTGGTTAGTCATTGTTTGAGGTAATATTCAAATTGATGCCACTAGGATGTGTTGGGTATCAAATTAGTGGTCTCCGCGTGGATAAAGCTGCGCAAAGCGAACTTGATAACGCTACACTGCAGTTTTATCAATGCTTTTACAGTTGCTGGCAATTGAAAAGCAAATCTCTAGCGACATACGCAAGATTTGATGCCTTAGGAATACGGGCGGCGACGCTAGAAACTGTGTCGGCTGCTTGCGAATTAAAAACTGCGTACGAAGCCTTGGGCAATGCCCCTGCTTTGGCGGGTAAAACAATCGCACAGCTAAGTCTCAAAATAGCGGACGTCGAAAATCGAGCCACAAGAAAAAAATATTATCTTACACAGTCTTCCATAGGAAATCCGCGAGAATGTCGATCTTCCGCCGTTTCGTATATATGCTCTTGTCACGCAGACAACGAAAATGAAAATGCCGCTAGTTGAGTGTGTACACAGTTAGGCAAAGCGCAGGAAAGGCGGCCGCGTCCAATCATATTGAAACTACTGAATTTTAGCGACAAGATGGCCCTGTTGAAAAACGCCAAACATTTGAAAAGCTCTCATTATACGTTTTCCGAAGATTACGCTTTTAGAGTGGGCTGTATCCGGAAGATGTTATGCGACCCTACTTCCTGTTTTCGCAACAACGGCTTCTCAGGTAAATTAGTGTATGCCCATGTATTTATCGACAACGTTGGCCACTATTGTGGCGACACCTCGAATGTTCTAGTTAAGGCCCCTGGTTGCCATAGCCGCGATGCAAAAAAAAAACTTTGTACAGCTTTGAAAGTACTACCCCAAATGCGTCGCTCTCTTCAATGCTGGCGGCACTTCTAGTGCTACACCTTTCGTCTGGAGCTCCGCCTTGACTACCCCAAAAGTTCTGCCCCTAACGCAAGAAGCATAACACACAATTTCGCTGACTTCCTTTCCCTCGTTTCTACATATTTCCCCACAACAACCGAAACGGGGCTCCACGATACTAGTTCTGATTTTGAGTTCACGCCACCCGGATGTATTGTGGTTCATGTCCGTATACGAATCGGCAGAGGCACTGGCGTAGCCTCTCTTTTTCGGTTGGATTTAAGGTTTTCAGTCCTGCCCAGCCGTTATGCAATCGAATCGATATGGTGTAAGCTTGACAGTGACAAACTTCACATCGTAATCAGCGTCATATACCGCCCCCGGATGCCTCCCTCGATATATTTCACATTCTTAACGAGTTCACAAACTCACAAAACCTCATCATCAAGCACCCGGTTCACACGGACGACTTTCCACCCCTGGAATCGACTGGCCTTCTTTAACTTACAGTGGAAGTGGCTAATAGATTTGTATCCAGCTTCTGAATTTTTTCTTATCCTTTGGAATTACCCAGATCGTAAGTGGAAACAGCCAAAACAATACACTCCTAGACCTGTTATTCGTGAGTTAAAATTTTGTTGATAAGGTGTGTAAATGTGAAATGATCGCTGGAACCTCGGAACGCGACGCAGTGTTCCTTTCCTTGCGGTGCGCAGGTACGACACCGTCATTTGGGATAACTTCCTTCTATGATTATCACTGGCTGACGAAATTTCCATTCTCGATCGCTTAGCCGATAAATTTTAAAGATTTTCAGCCCTTGCCACATTTTGATGAACTAGTAGATTTCATTGAACAATTGGTGAAATCTTGAGCTCTACAATATGTACCGATTAAAAAAAAGAAAAAATGCTAATGTTACCAGGATAAACCGCGACAGCTTACATCTTTGGTGTCCTTTTCGCAAGATGAGTCAGGCAAAATCCCGTGGTAGCTCTGATGATAAGAGATTTGTGCAGTCAAAAAAAGACCTTCAGAGCAAAATGAACTCTGCTAAGGACTTCTTTTGACTATAGCGCCCCAGCCTATTATCCAGTAACCAACCCAAGTTTTGGTCATCAATACTGCCTCGCGATACCACGTAAGTTTCATTTTTCACCTACAACCAGCAGTAATCCCTGAAGCTTTCAACAGCTTTTTTAGTCGGTTTTCACTCGCGCAGACGTCGATACCCTTCAATTTTGTAGAGCAAAGCAACATTTATTAGTACCGCATCTTTTTATTAGTGAATAAGGAGGTTTAAATTAATAAACCAAAATCTGAGAAATGCACAGGTCCGGATGATATTGTGACGTGGCAACGAAGGAGATGTATTTAGATAGTGTAATTACAAAAATAGACGGGATAGCGAAGGCAGACAAGGCAGCCGCGATGTCCCAGGAACTGAACGCGCACCAACATCAGCGAGCGTCGTCTTCTTCTCATCCCAGAGGGCGCATACCCGCAGAGCGGGGTTGGACACTGGTTCCGTTTATAGTAAGGAGCCAAGGAACGGAGCCCGTGACATGACCCCCGGCGGTAGAAGCAATGTCCCGGTGCTGAAGACGGTAGAAGGTGTGGGCTGAACTTAATCACGGACGAAGTAGGGCTTCAGGCGGGACACATGCACAATTTGAGACGCTGGGTGCACAGTTGACGGCGGGGGCGTGACTGGAATGATTTCGTACGTCACAGGAGTAACCAAGCGAATGACGCGGTAGGGGCCCGTGAAGCGGGACAGTAGTTTTTCAGATAGCCCAACATGACGTGAAGGCGTCCAAAGGAGGACCAGGGAGTCAGGTGGGAAGCACACGTCACGGTGTGTCTCGTCGTAGCGGCGCTTTTGACTTGCCTGTGACGCTGTAATCTTGGCGCGGGCGATCTGGCGGGCCACATCAGCCTGGGCAATGAGATCACGTGCATACTCAGTTCGTGGCGTGGTCGAGTCAGGCAACATGGTGTCCAATGGCAGGGCAGGGTCGCGGCCGTAAAGGAGGAAGAAAGGAGAGAAGCCGGCAGTGTCGAGGCGTGACGAATTGTAGGCGAAAGTAACGTAAGGGAGAGGAACGTCCCAGTCACGGTGGTCAGTGGACACGTACATAGCGAGCATATCCGTGAGCGTCTTGTTGAATCGTTCAGCGAGCCCATTGGTCTGTGGATGATAGGCCGTGGTGAGGTTGTGCTTAATGCGGCAGGACCGAAGAAGGTCGTCGACGACCTGAGATAGGAAGCACCGACCACGGTCCGTGATCAGCTGGCGAAGAGCACCGTGTTGCAGAATGACGGCGTGTAGTAGAAAATCGGCGACGTCCGTGGCACAGCTGGTAGGAATGGCACGTGTGATGGCGTAACGCGTGGTGTAATCGGTGGCAACGGCAATCCACCTGTTACCAGAGCGGGATAAGGGGAAAGGACCGAGAAGGTCCAATCCAACCCGGCAAAATGATTCAGGAGGAACAACAATTGGTTGAAGAGTGCCTGCTGGAAGTGACCGAGGCGTCTTGCGGCACTGGCAAACATCACAAGCCGTGACGTACCTTCGCACGGACCGGTAAAGGCCGGGCCAGTGAAAGCGTCGCCGCACCCGGTCGTACGTCCGAGTGACGCCCAGATGGCCAGCAGTCGGCACGTCGTGAAGCTGGTGGAGTATATCGGGACGGAGATGCTGAGGTACTGCGAGAAGGGCGTCAGGGCCATCCGCCCGGAAGTTGCGGTGAAACAGGACGCCATTACGCAGTGTAAAGGCGTGCAGAGATGGGTCGGACGGCTCTGAGCTAAGACGGTCTATAACCTGCCGAAGCGATGGGTCGCGTCGTTGGTGGGCGGCTATGTCGTGCAAGTCGGAGAGGGCAAATACGCAGGGGTCATCATCGTTCCACGTTTCATCAGGCGGATCAACAGGATGACGAGACAAGCAGTCGGCGTCCTGGTGCATGCGACCAGACCTGTAGACCACCGAATAGGCATACTCCTGGAGTGTCAACGTCCAGCGGCCGAGTCGTCCGGACGGATCTTTGAGCGAAGAAAGCCAACATAGGGCATGATGGTCGGTAATGACCGCGAAAGATTTGCCGTACAAATATGGGCGAAACTTGCTGACTGCCCAGACGAGTGCGAGGCATTCACGTTCCGTAATGGAATAGTTACGTTCAGCGGGGGACAGAAGTCGGCTGGCGTACGCTATCACCCGGTCGTGACCAGTCTGTTTCTGAACCAATACTGCCCCTATCCCGTGGCCACTCGCGTCCGTGCGTACTTCTGTGGGAGCCAACGGATCGAAACGGGCTAAAACTGGGCAACGAGTCAGGCGGTCAACGAGAGTGGCAAACGCTGCGCTTTGCGCGGTGCCCCAGGAGAATGGGGTATCGGCCTTAAGGAGATCCGTCAATGGCCGGGCGATCTCAGCAAAATTCTCGATAAAGCGACGAAAGTAGGAGCATAGTCCTACAAAGCTGCGAACATCCTTTGCCGAACGCGGGATGGGAAATTCTTGCACGGCGCGTACCTTATCGGGATCAGGTCGGACACCAGCAGCATCGACTACTTGGCCGAGGATCTTGAGTTGCCGGTCACCGAAACGGCATTTTGATGAATTGAGCTGGAGACCGGCGCGACGGAAAACCTCTAGGATGTCTGCAAGACGGTGGAGATGAGTTTCAAATGTTGGGGAAAAAACGATGACGTCGTCCAAGTAGCAGATGCAGGTCAACCACTTGAAACCACGTAAGAGGAAGTCGATCATTCTTTCGAAGGTAGCCGGCGCGTTGCACAGACCAAAGGGTATTACCTTGAATTGGTACAACCCGTCGGGCGTCACAAAGGCGGTCTTTTCGCGGTCCTGGGCATCAACAGCAATTTGCCAATAACCAGACCGAAGGTCCATAGAAGAAAAGTACGATGCCCCATGGAGGCAATCAAGGGTGTCATCAATCCGAGGAAGCGGATAAGCGTCCTTTTTGGTGACTTTGGTCAAGTGCCGGTAATCAATGCAGAAGCGCCAGGACCCATCCTTCTTTTTCACTAAGACGACTGGTGACGCCCATGGACTGGAAGATGGCTCAATTACATTCTTTTTCAACATCTTATCGACTTCATCTTGAATGATTTTGCGGTCGCCATGAGAGACCCGATATGGTCGCCGATGAATGGGGGTCGCATCCGCGGTGTTGATGCGGTGGGTTATCGTCCATGTCTGTCCCAAAGGGCGATCGTCCAAATCAAAAATGTCTCTGTACGATGAAAGCAGGCGATGTAACTCGCGAGCTTGCGACGAAGGAAGGTCCGACGCTATCATTTTTGCGATGTCACCAGAGGTAGAGCAACGATCCTTGGAATTATTCGGCGCAACCATGAAGGCGTCAGTGGACACGGCAGAAATTTGGCATTCCTCCAGAGGAAAAAGCGTGGCCAGCGACATTCGCTCGGGGAGAACTTGGGGCAAAGAACCAAAATTAAGGAAAGGCAGGGTGATTTGGTTGTTGGCGAGGGTGATGACAGTGTAAGGAAGAGCCACGTGGTGTCGGAGGAGGACGTCGGTTATAGGGGACACGACGTAGTCGCCGTCCGGAAGTGGCGGGCATGGTGACAAAGGGACGTAGGACATTGTGTCAGGAAGCAAGCGGATATGTCCTGTGGAGCAGAGGCGGTTGGGGAGCTTAGTGTCGGTGACAGGACCGGTCGGCACGTCCAGACGAAGAATACCCGTGGCACAATCAATAAGCGCGGCGTTGTCGGTTAGAAAGTCAAGGCCGAGAATGATTTCATGGGGGCATGCGTCGAATACGGTGAACACTACAGGAATGTGATGGTCACCAACACCAACCCGAGCGGTGAACAGTCCTTCGACGGTGGGCGTACGGCCGTCGGCCACTCTGACAACAGTAGATGGGGCAGGCGTCAGGACCTTACGAAGGCGGCGGTGAAGGTTGGAGCTCATTACGGAGATACTGGCACCGGTGTCTATTAGAGCTCTCACACGAACACCATCAACATCAACGTCAAGCAAATTGCGTCTCGTCGTCTTTGTAAACAGAGGATTTTCAGGCCGGGTCGGACATGCAGCATCACCTCCGGGAGCTGCATTGGCTAGTTTCCGGAGAGGTGCGTGCGTAAGAAGTCGGCGGCGAAGGGCGGCGAGGCTGCGCCGAACGAGATTGGCGACGTTGTGGGGACGGGGAGCGGCCAAGGCGGTTGCTGGGGGAGCTGCCGGGAACATACTGGAGTTGAGTACCAGGGGGGTAGTGGATAGGCCGATCGTCCGAAGAGTAGGTGGTGGGCGAAAACCGGGAGCGTGCAGGGGACGTCCAACGTTGTCGGCAATAACGGGCGACGTGACCAACGCGAGAGCACTCGAAGCAGATAGGCCGGTCGTCAGGAGTTCTCCATTCTGCAGGGTTCCGGCGGCGGTAACGAGGTGGCGCTTCATAACGCCGTTGGAAGCTATTGCTGGCAAATGAAGGGGGAAGGTTCTGGCGGACGTCCGGACAAGCCATAGCGCACACAGGATGGATACCGAGGTTGGCTACTTCCTCACGGACAACGGCCTGTATAAGTGATATAGTGGGCAGGGTATGGTCGTGCCCATGGCGGTGTACAGGAGCCGGGGCCATGGCCTCGATTTCGCGGCGCACGATCTTGGTCAAAGTGTCCGAATGTGGCATCGGACCTGGTGCCGTCGGTAAACTGGGAGGCGCTGTCAGATCCGCACACGATGAGGTTGTAGCGGTGTGAGGCAACCGGGTGAACTGCTGCGCTATGCGGCGGCATTTTGCCTGCTCAAATCGGCGACATTCCTTCAGTACAGAGTCAATTGTGGCACACTCTTTACACATGAGCAGATTGAAGGCATCATCTGCTATGCCTTTAAGGACATGCCCAATCTTATCGGACTCCGGCATCTTGGGATCCACCTTGGCGCAAAGAGCCAGCACGTCCTGGATGTAGGCGACATAGGACTCCGTACAGGACTGCGTGCGTGAAGAAAGATCGTTCTTTGCGGCTAGCTGACGTGCAGCGGAGTCACTGAACGAATCCAGGAACTCCTTTTTGAAGGCGTCCCAGCTTGTGAGCCTCGCTTCGTTGTTTAGGAACCAAGTCCCAGCCGTCTTCTTGAGATGGTAGGCAACATTCGCCAGCATGATTGTGTCGTCCCACCGGTTGTGAACACTGACGCGTTCATACATGCGGAGCCATTCATCCGCGTCGACGTTATCAGTCGCAGTAAAATCACCGGGATCACAGAGGTGAGACACGATGACTATTGGCGGAGTAGATACAGGCTCACCGGGGGGTGGCATCATGCAGCTGTGAACGTGACGCCCGCTTCGAAGCTCCGTACTTTCTCAAAGTAGCCCGGCGAGCGGTACGGAGACGAGAAGTCGCACCTCCACCACAAGATGTGACGTGGCAATGAAGGAGATCTATTCAGATAGTGTAATTACAAAAATAGACGGGATAGCGAAGGCAGACAAGGCAGCCGCGATGTCCCAGGAACTGAACGCGCACCAACATCAGCGAGCGTCGTCTTCTTCTCATCCCAGAGGGCGCATACCCGCAGAGCGTGGTTGGACACTGGTTCCGTTTATAGTAAGGAGCCAAGGAACGGAGCCCGTGACAATATTCTCATTGCGTTGTTGCTCCGTTATTCTGTTTGGACTTCGCGTTATCTTACCATCATATTTCAAAAATCTCTACCTAGCTCTTGGAAATTCCCCATAGGGATGCTGTTATTTAGATCCAATAATTAGCTTAGAATTAACATCTATAGACCTATCTCATTAACTCCTCATTCAGGTAAGATAATGGAGCATATATTTTATAAGCACATCAAGCAGCATCTAGACCAACACAACACATTGTGTAATTTTCAGCATGGACTCAGGGTGTGGATTTAGCATGGTGACACGACTAACAGAATTTGTGCACGACATTTCTTCTGCCCTTGATTCTGGAAAACAGGTTCACGCAATCTTCATTGATTTCTCCAAACCTTTCGACGAGGTGTCACATAGTAAACTTATATGGAAACTAAATGCCATACTAAATAACCCTGTTATGATCAAGTGGATATAAAACTTTCTCTCCGATCGCGCACAATTTGTAGCATTAACAGTTCCGAATCCAATAAATCTAGCGTAACATCCGGTGTTTGCCAGGGCTCTGTCCATGGCCACTGCTATTTTTGCTGTACATTTGCGCCTGCGTAATGACATCACTTCCAAAACCCGTTTTTATGCAGACGATTGCGTACGGCAGCATTACCTCACTGCAGTATAAATACAGAATTCGAAGGTCGACGGTCCGCTCCGGTATCGGCGGCCCGCTCGGCATAACCGGAGCCAATGCCATTCGCGGCCTAGCACGCCACGCGCAATGGCGCTCCCGCTTGCCATCAGAGCGGAGCGGACCGTGAAAAACGGGCAACTAAAACTTGACAACGCGTCGGTTTCTAGAATTTGCGCCTGGCGCAAAACAATGGCAGATGGCCATACATTTCCGCAACCTGTGTCCATATCTTTTAGAAACACACCTTCGCCGGCACATTTTAAGTACTCATACACTGATACAAACCTTCAAAGAGTTTCACAATATAAGAACATCACTTTTTTATTTATTCTTATTTATTTACTTATTTATAACATACTGCGGACGCTAGGTAGAAGGAAGGTGGGCGCTACATTTCAACCGCAATATACCAGATTATGACAGCACATTTGTGGTGGTTAGGTCATTCTACTCACTGATGGTGCGTGGAAAAAAAAACTTGGAAAGGTTAGTTTGTGCAAAGTAAGGTTAGCGGTGCCGGGTAACTCTTCTTGTTAAAGGCGATAGAAACAGTGAAGGGTCCAGTGTTAATTTATTACCTACGAGTAGGGGAAGAAAGTCAAGTCACAAGTTACAAGTACTTTCACAGTCACAAGTATTTTCACAAGTAACCTGTCCCGGTCATCACACATGGAATACATACGTACCAAAACACTTACGAAACTGGGTTACCTGAGGCGCACGCTCAGCGAAGCACTGAGGGACACTAAAGTACCAATGTACAAAACACTCATCAGACCGATACTCGACTACGCAAGCACCGTGTGGAACCCTTATCATCAAGGCGGTATTAACAAAATTAAAGCCGTTCAAAAGAAAGCCATCCATTTACTGCCGCTATCAGCGTAGGTTTTCACAGTCCACTGCCATCGTATCTGTAAGCATGACCACCTTATCCGCCCTTGGCGAAAAGGAATGCTGAACATTTTTCATCGTATCATTCGCGGTACGTTCCGCCTGTATTCTAACAGATATTTCACATATGCCAACCCGAACAGACCAGAAACAGTCATTCCATTAACACTTCCCCGTATCACCCTTGATGGAAACGTTGAAATATAGCTTCTTTCCGCGAACAATTGAACAGTGAAATTGGGTACCTGGTCACGTGCGCTTGCTTGACTCGGGTGCATTTCTTACCAAAACTCAAGCGTTGTGAGCCATACAAACGTACAACTTTTTCTGTTTTTTGTTTATTTTTTCTGTAATACAGCACTTTTCATGTTAGTATTTGTTTTTAGGTACGCATACTGGTTCATTTTATCGTGATTCTTTACTTTAGCGCTACTTCAGTTTGGGTACTTCCTTCTGTTTTGCAGCTCGATTGCCATTTTGTATCTGTACTTTATTTTCGTTTCTTTGTTTGCGAACTCTATTCACTCATTCAATGTATATTGTTCTCTTTATGCTGTGCGTGCCACTCCTGGTATAGCACAAAGAGGGGCTACAGCACATTAAAATAAATTTCAATATTTTAGTAATTTCTGTCTGCTTTCAGTACGTGGTTTTGAATGGAAAGAAAGGGATATCCAAACGTTTGTCAGGAGGGATAAAACTCTTGACGTTGCAACTGTCCTTATCCCAACACAAAACCATAGTCACGCAATGAACAATTTATCAGAAAGAAATTGGCCGCGTATTTGCTCACATGGCGGCCAATGTATTCGAAATACCTTATTTATCCACCGCCTTCAACAGGAAAAGACGTCTCTTCGCTCCCACGCCCACCATAAGGCCTCTTCCCACGCCTTCTCACTCCTGCCACGATGAAATCCGAGGAGGCATGGTCAAGAGAATTAAATTTGCCCATGCTCTGCTGCTCGAACGTCCTCTATTTGAACATTTGGTTGCTGTTCGACTTCTTTAATGGAATACCACCACGACGTGGGTACGATCGTTTCTATTTTTGGGTCGAAATGTTTTCTGCGCTTAATTTAAATTTGCTATAACTACTATCGAGTGGCCATGCGTTTTTAATTTAACAACACTTACAGCATTATTTATGTGCTGGTGTTTTGGCTCAAATGTGCCTACTGTTTCCTGTTAGCTGAACAGTATAGAGAAGTGTTAATTATGGCTCAAGGTGGAATGGTTTCAAAATATTTGGCCTATGTTACCTACTCTGAAAAAAAGCCCGTTAATTTTTCTGCCGCTGGCTGAACCAAGCAGACAGAGATCAACAAACAAAGATACAAAAAAATTACACCATCTTCCCGTGGGGAACCCTGATGAGGATGCGAAACATCGTGGCGGTTTCATGTGGTTTCATTGTGTTGCCGTTATGTTGAGTGATCTGGTTTTTACTAGCGCCAGAGGGAATTCCGCGTCCGGATCCACACCGGTGGCAAAGCCAGCACGCAAGTAGTGTTGTGTTACGGTGAGTAGGCGGTGGTTCTCAAGGCGCCGAAACTCGTCCATCATGTTCTTGTCGATGTTGTCTCTGTGGTAGAATCGGTAGTCTCCGTCAGCTTTGGTGAGGTAAAGGTTGTTGACATTGGTGCACCGGCTGAGAGCAATGTACACGCCCTCCTCTTCGCAGCTTTGTCTTGTCGTTCGTCTTCTTCTTCGGCGGTTCCCCTACGAGAAGATGACGACGGTGGTTGAACGCGAACCTATATCGTGATGAATTGCCTAGGGGCATCCTGCCACAATCAGCATCAGAGGCGCTGCGGACGGGGCTGGTTGAGCTGCAAGGCGCGTGGCGCTTCCCGCCACAGCTTTTCCACGGGAAATTCAGAATCCCCCTCTAAAGTTTTCAGTTCGTCGTTTCCGTTGACGTTCAGCTTCGCGTGCCTTCGTTGTATCAGTAGCTTCTTGACGTAGTTTAAATGAGTCAAGGACATAAGGCGCGTTCGTAGCACTTGCTCCTGTCCCGGATTTGTAGCGTAGTGGGAAGAGCACCGCGTACCTCCTGTTGCGGCCAGAGAGTCGTGGGATCGAAACCGGGCGCCGCTAACTATTTCTTTTTTTATAGTGTAGTATCGCGGAGCTGTGGGAGTAAGGAGGAGAGTTGCGCATGCGCAGTGTGAGTGCGGACGGTGCCGACGCCGACGAGGGACAGGCCACCGCTATAAGATGCTCCGCATCAAAAATGTTCGTGTTTAGTCGGCTAAAATAAAGTGATGGTTACTTTAGTCCCTAATCCCGAATTTGTGCGCAGCGCCGGGTGCAGTCTGCTGCGTCTCAGGTATTGATCGCCTGAGCAGCAAACGGATGAAGGAGCCCGTAACCCTGCTTTTATCTCGCAGCGCGTTGCCGCCGCAGGCCTGCGTCTTCTTGCAAATCGTGTTTGTACCTCCCGCGCAAAAGTCTCGTTGTTCGCATTAGTTGCGCACGAGGGAGCAGCGAGCATGTTGTTGAAATCGTGATTGAACTTCCGGCGCAAATGCCATGGGGTTTAATTAACGGCGAAAAGAACAGCGACTGGGGAACGTGTCAGGAAGAGGGCACTCCTTCACAGCCAGGCATCAAGAAAGAGTGAGTACGAGGCAGTGTCGGAGATAGCGCCATAGTCGTGCGTACTGCCCTTCTCCTCAACATTCCCCAGACGCTGCTCTCCGTTTTCCTTCCGCCGTCGCTGCTGCGTTCGCTCACTCGATACGCGTGAAACAAACAGACATCACCCCCGCGAAACCCATGTAATGGCTGCGAAAGGCCTGCACCCTAACAAATACCGTCTTTAAAATAGATACGTGTAAATTCCTAACCATGCGGTCGATGCGAATTTTCCAAATCTTGGCTTCTTCGGCCCTTTAGGAAGCGGCTGCCCTCGTAGACGTGGAACTGCGGGCACAACTCCTGGTCTACAGAGATGGCGTCGTTTTTCCAAGTGAGGACCGAGGATCTCCTGCCTGCACTGCCCCGGCCAAAGCAGCCTAACGGCAATGACGGCTGTCGCTCCCCCCAGCTCCACAGCGGCCGAGCTGGGAGGCCTACACTTGGCCGCGGACATGCTGCTGGAAGATCAACCACCAGCGGCCACCAACTTCTGCGACTCCCGGCCAGCGCTACATCGCATGAGGTAGGTATCTGGGACAGTGGAGCGGCGTGGCCACCTCAAGATGACCCTAGTTGCCAAGCTGCGCGACCAGCAGGCACAGGGCTGCAACCTCTGCCTGCAGTGGATTCCTGCCCACGTTAGCATATCGGGAACGAGTGTGCGGACGATTTAGCCAAGCAGCGAACGGCTCTCCAATGGCTCCAGTTTCCACGTCCATGGTGCACTATGATGTCGCCAGGGATGTCAACAGGCGAGAGGTGGTCGCCCGCCACCCCTGCAAACGAGTGGCCACCGGTGGGCCCCACGGCTCCCTCCAACCAGTGGTATAGCCCGAACCGAGTGGTTCCCCCTTCTCCGGCTCTACAGAGCAGCACGCTTCCACATGCAGGGTCGGAAGGCCATACCCACCTAGGGCCACTGCCCCAAACCTGAGACAATGGAACACGTACTCTGCTGCTGCCCTGCGTATGCTGGTGCCCGGAACAAACTAGTATCTGGGTACCGGTGGCAGCGGCTACCTTCAAACACTGCAGACTACATCCTGCGCCCTCGGGGGCCCCTCATGCTGCACCGAGAGGCCTTGAGACTGCTTATGAGGTACCTCGAGGAGTCGGGCTTCAACACCTACCCATGAACTGTAAAAGCCAAAACCCACCAGACCCGCCGCGGTGGCTCAGTGGCTAAGGCGTTGCGCTGCTGAGCACGAGGTCGCGGGTTCGATTCCCGGCCGCGGCGGCCGCTTTTCTGATGGAGGCGAAAAGCAAAAACGCCCGTGTGTACGAGATTTCGGCGCACGTTAAAGATCCCCAGGTGGTCAAAATTAATCCGGAGCCCTCCACTACGGCGCGCCTCATCGCCTGCGCTGCGTCGGCGCGTTAAAATCCTACAATCAATCAAATCAAAACCCACCAGCCATTCACCCCCTGTTTCCTTAATTCCTTTTGTGTGCGTGTGTGCGTGTATATGTGTTGTGTGTGTATGTGCGTGCGTGCGTCCGTGCATGCGTGCGTGTGTGCGTGTGTGTATAACCTGCTTGTGTATGTATATAGTCTGTACATAGCCTTTTAAGCGCCTGTTATTATATTCCTAATGTTTCATTGCGCTTTCACTGCGTTTTTTTTCATGCTCTTTTCTGCCCTGGCCAAAAGAGCATTGAAAATTTACTCCCTCGGAGTAAATAATTTCCGTTTAATAAACAGTTTCTATCTCACTGAACAAAATACATGCAATTTATCAAGGCTACCTTCCAACTAATAGAGAAAACGGGTGAAATAAATATTTGGTTCAGCACTTCATGTATTATGAGTGGGCTCCATATCAGTCGCCAGCCATGTCGGGAAACTAAGTCATTCACAAATTCATAAGCCGTCCATAAGGCGTGCCCATAGCGGCGTTAACCTCATTACTGATGAAATAAATTTCAACTCTTTTTTCCTCTTTGTGAATGCGTATATTGCTGCGAAAAAGTTTTGGTAACAAATGTGCAAGAAGAAATGTGAGATTGCGCGCCCATTCCCCAGCGTTATTTTTATTGCTCAGGGACCCTGTTTTTGCGCCTGCTGTCTCCTTCCAGGCTCCGCCGGCGCGTGTGGTCAATGCTGACGTGGAGCTCACAAGGAGGTTCTGGCTTTAGACGGCCGGCCACAAATCTGCTTTAATTTCTCTGAAAAAAAAACCACAAAGTGATTGGCATTTCCCCGTTTCAATCTTTTACAACCAAATCAAATATATTATAATGGCATAGGCACTGAGAAATATTTTCATATAACATACTAGGTGCTTAATGACTGCGTAATCTGAAGCGTCATCATGAAACGAAGTGAACAACCCAAAAAGCCCATCCAAGCGAAACATCTGAATTAGAGACGTGGCAAAAACGAACCACGCAAAAGATTTTAAATGCAGAGCATTTCTTTAACTCACATGTAGCGTCCGCCGTCCGTCCGCAACAGCTCAGCGCGCAGGTGCGCCCTCTCCCCCACTCCAGCTCTCCCGCATCACACTACCCTCCTCGCTCTCAACAATACGTCCACACCCCTCCCCTTACACTATATAAAAAAATAATACTTACCGGCGCCTAGTTTCGATCCCACGACCCTGCGGGCGGAACGCAAAGTACATGGTGCTCTTCCCACTGCGCCACAAAGCCGACACAGATTCAAAGGCTACGAACGCGCCTTATATCCTTGACTCATTCAAACTACGTGAAGAAGCTGCTGATACAACGCATTCACTACTTGTGGGCGGAACGCGGGGTACATGGTGCTCTTCCCACTGCGCCACAAAACCGACACAGACTCAATGGCTACGAACGCGCCTTATATCCTTGACTCATTCAAACTACGTCAAGAAGCTGCTGATACAACGCATTCACTACCACTAACTCCCCAAACACTAAACGTAAACGCAATACAACCACCCCCTATGCGACGCATTTACTCGAGTCCCCCTCGCGGGGAGATGGGACCAATTTTTGGTTTTTAATTGCATTTAACCAGGATTTTTGTTTCAGAAAGGAGGCGGGTGACTGCGTGAATGACTATGCTTGATTGATTGATTGATTGTAGGGTTTAACGCGCCGACACAACGCAGGCGATGAGGCGCGCCGTAGTGGAGGGCTCCGGATTAATTTTGACCACCTGGGGATCTTTAACGTGCGCCGAAATCTCGTACACACGGGCGTTTTTGCTTTTCGCCTCCATCAGAAAAGCGGCCGCCATGGCCGGGAATCGAACCCACGACCTCGTGCTCAGCAGCGCAACGCCTTAGCCACTGAGCCACCGCGGCGGGTCATGAATGACTATGCGGAAGCACGTTTAAGTACCCAAGTGTATTAGTAGGCGAAAGCATCTCTAATACAGTGGAAACCCGATTATACGACTTTCAAGGGACCATGAGAAAGCGTCGTATTACCGGAGTGTCGTACGACCGGGTGGCGGGTAAATGCCAGCATAGTAGATGGTCTCACGCGAAAGGTAGCCTAAGAAATTATTTAAACTACCATACATAGCGCGTTATCGCGGGATTTGCGAACTTTTGCTTGAAACACAAAATAAAAAAACGTTAAGTTAGAAAAACTAGAGTTTTACATGTATAATATTGCGTTTCCTGTTATTCTATTTGTCCTTTTTTTCTCCCCCTTCGAGTCCGCCCTAAAGATACTACTTATTTTGTATCGCTATATTGTCAATATTTTCTTATAATTTATACTACTATTCTGCAATGCATATAGCTCTATAAATGCCACTGTATATTATGATTCTAGCAGCTTTCACTCTGTTTTATTCTTCTATGTATTATTGAACTGAGGGGTCCTGGTGCAGTCTCTACTATGGGACCCTCATCTGTACATTTTGCTTTGTAACGTTCATCTTCTTGTAAGATTGAATAAATTTCTGCTTCTTATATATGCTTATCTGCTTTCCAGGGTGTCAATTTAGTCCGCGACGCATATAGCGAAGTGACGTGTATAACGAACAATTACCATGGTCCCGCACGCTTCGTTTTACAAGCGTTTCACTGTATTGCTTTTAGCTTGGCTGCGGTTTGCACTGAACCGAACGCTTTCTCATAGTCTATAAATACCATGTAAAGGGGTTAAGGATATTCTATGGATATTTCTGTCACTTGATGGACAACTCGAATGTGATCTATTGTTGAATACCCTATCCTATATCCAGCCTGGTCTCAGCGTTGTTTAAAGTCCAGGTTGTCCACAATGCGGTTAATTATAGCTTATGCAAATAGCTTGTAAACAACCGAGAGTAGGCTGATGGGTCTGTAATTGTCAATGTAGTTCGCATCTCACTTTTTACGAATCAGAATAACGTTGACGTTTTTCGAAGCACTGGATACTATTTAAGTCCTATTGGAATCCTACGTTTTGAGTCCTAGGTATCATTTTCGAATGCTTAACATTCTGAAAATAGTGCAGCAATCTTTTCTAGCACTATATTTCTTCCCTCTTTCAAAAGATCCACGGTTATGCGGTTGCCACTTGCAGCTTTTCCCCTTTAAGTTTCATAGCAAGCCTTTCCTATTTCCACTAAGTAACTACTGGGACATCGCAAGTTAAGCTTGAATTCTCAATAGTCTCGCCTGATCCAACGTCACTGGCATTTACACTGGTGTATACTCGTTCTGCTACCGTTATTATCTCGTCCATGTTGTGCGTATTGTCAATCAGTTTGTCTTCAAAGCGCGCATTCCGTCATTGCCGATGACGAGCTTCCCCTTAGTTGCTTTCACACTTGCCCCAATGGGTAGCGTTTCCTCGTTCACTCCCATGTTATATGCAGGAATGTCACTTGTTTTGTCGTTTGTTGTTTGAATGTCGTTTGCGTTAATCAATCCATAAAGCCCTGCTAACTAAAATTTATCCACCACACTTGACACCTTCCGGCTCGTACATTTAGCAAATTAATAGTTCCTTCGTATCCTTAACCAGTTTTCCAGTTTTTTTCTACAGGCTGCTTCTCGCACAGCTCTTGCATATCCTCTGATTCCTGTTTTTGAGTTCTCACTTAGCCTGTCTACACTATCGTCGTTCTCTTCGTTGAGAAGCGCAGAATTGCTTTGGAGGGTTGCTCGAAACTTCTCCGTCCTAGCTCTGACCGACTGTATATTGGGCCTCTTATTTTGCACGACATTCCTTCTTTCACTTTTGAGATTCAGGCTTACTTTGCATCTGACGTTCGTATGATCCGTACCCCTAACGTTACTTAGCACCACTACATCCTGTGCAGTACGAGGGCTGTAGCCTAAAATGAAGTCAATTTTGTTTTTTGTTGTACCATGAGGGCATTTCTATGTTCATTACCTATTCTTTCGTGTGTAGGAAAATGCATTCATTCACTGCACGCTGTTTTCCTCCGCAAATGTTACCAGCGCATATTCTCAACTGTTGCGATGCTCTATTTCTTAGTTTCACACGGAATTTTCCCCCCTTGGCTTCTTACCGATTTTAGCGTTAAAGTCACTCGTCACCATAGTGAACTGCGTTGTTCACTCCTTCATTGGCGATTTTACGTGTCCTCGTAGAAAGTTCCTACAGCTAACTTATCGTAGCTAGTTGTTGGCGCATAGGTATGTATATCTTTCACGTTTACCACTTGTTTAGCTTGGTCACAAGGGCTGCGACTCTCTGTTAGATTCTGAAGAATTATTCTACATTGCCTCTTAATTTTTATATATTAGGAATTGCACTCCGCGTTCGTTCTTCTCATGAAGTTTTCTATACCACAAAATATGTCCGCCCGTCAGCTCCACAAAGCGTTTTTCTGTTCTTCTAACTTCGCTGAACCCTACTATATCCCATCTTCTTTCCGAGAAGTCCTCCAGTAGGACAACTAATCTTCCTTTACTAGACAGGGTTCGGGCGTCGAACGTTGCCACGGCCAACCTCTGATGGCGGCCGGTCCGGGCCAAGAGATTCTTTGCACACCGAGCTATGTAGCTGTTCAGACCGCCGCCGTGTACAGGTGCTCCACAGCTGCTTGGGACCATACCTCGGCAAAGTTGGCGCGGCTCACTCAAACTCACTCATAATTTTTTTTTCGAGTCACCACTCACTCAAACTCAGACTCAATGCTGAGCAGCACATCAGCGCTCCCTCAAACTCAAACTCACATTGAGCGCAAAATTCAGAACTCACTCAGACTCAAAACTCAAAATGTACTCAGAACTCAAAATGTACTCAAACTCAAAATGGACTCAAAACTCACATGTACTCAGAACTAAAAATGTACTCAAAATCAATATGTACTCAAACTCAAAATATACTCAAACTAAAAATGTACTCAGAACTCAAAATGGACTCAGAACTCAAAATGGACTCAAACTCAAAATGTACTCAGAACTCAAATGTGCTCAAATTCAAAATGGACTCAAACTCAAAATGTACTCAGAAATCAAAATGGACTCAAACTATAACTGTACTCAAACTCAAAATGTACTCAAACTCAAAATGTACTCAGAACTCAAAATAGACTAAAACTCAAAATGTACTCAGAACTCAAAATGGACTCAAACTCAAAATGTACTCGGAACTCAAAATGGACTGCAACTCAAAATGTACTCAGAACTCCTAATGGACTCAAACTTAAAATGTACTCAAACTCAACATGTACTCAAACTCAACATGGACTCAAAAACCAAAATGTACTCAAAACTCAAAATGAACTCAGAACTCGAAATGGGCTGAGAACTCAAAATGAATTCAGAACTCAAATGGCCTCACAACTCTCTCGTGCTAGGCATTTACTCTGGTTCAGATGGACTCTGATTTCATTAGCATTCAGTGTTGTCAAATTGACGGGTGGTAAAAATAGTCTGGATGCAAATTCGTGAGCTCAAACTCTTGCATTCGGCCCGACATGACACCGTAGCTCCGGTGAGGTCGGAAACAATTTTCGTTGCACGTATATATTGGATACCGAGCTCTTCATGTCGGCTCCGTGTTCGTGTTTATGAAAGAGGCGGTCCAGACTCGATTGTGTGATGGGTCCCTGGGTCGAAACAAGCAAGATTGGGCGAGGGGATGTGCGCTCACTGCTCCGTTCATTTATGTCGAAGCTGTTTAGGGTTACTGTTCCGTGCATTCTTCCTCTGCATCCTGCAAAAACGCCTTGCGTGAAAGCGAACTGTCCCCGAGAATCTCTGAAGCGCGAGGCGTTCATGGATATGCCTTTGCTTTTTTACTGCGTAGCATTCTTTGCCGAGTACCCCCCTCTCCCTACCCCCACCAGGATCGTGTAACGCCCTGCATTTACATAAAATAGCAGATATCACGGAAGTTCAACCTGTAATAATTATAAAAGCGTAAATGTAGACAATTGATCAAACTAAATGTTAAAAAACTAAAAAAAATTACGAGGAAAAAATATCGAGAATGGCGAACCGTGTAACACGGGAATCATGGATAGTCTCAGATTGGGTTAAAATTCAGAGAGATGTGGCGCTATAGATTGTGGGGTATCAAATATAGGGTCTCGAGGAGGGAAATCACGTGGGACAAACAGAAAAGTGCCTCGTTGTTTGCTGAGTCACTTGGATTAGTTTTTATTAGCATTTGCTAGGTGGGATGAGCTCTCGTAGCTCGGCTCAGCACCGCGCAATCGTTGTAAGCAATTACCGCCACCGTACCGAGCTGTTAATTTCCAGCATGCACGCGTGTGCGTGTGCGTGTGCGTGTCCGAGTGCGAGAGCGAGTGCGTTTGCGTTTGCGAGTGTGAGTGCGTTTGTGCGCGTGTGCGTGCGTGCGTGCGTGCGTGTGTGTGTGTGTGTGTGTGTGTGTGTGTGTGTGTGTGTGTGTGTGTGTGTGTGTGTGTGTGTGTGTGTGTGTGTGTGTGTGTGTGTGTGTGTGTGTGTGTGTGTGTGTGTGTGTGTGTGTGTGTGTGTGTTGCGTCAGTCATCTGTTCTTTCATTGTGTTTGAGGCGTAGTCGTTGGAGAACTGCAGAGCCCGAGTTAATTCTTTTCCTTACATTTTCATCATGTGCTAGTTTTGATATCTTGCGCTGATTTCTTTTTGTAATAAAATCTGTTCGAACGCACACAGACACTGCGCTTGCTTATTTTTCGGAAGCGTTTTTGTTCTGTCGCAATGTCTGTTTATGTCTTGGTGGCTCTGTTGCCTCTCTATCTCCTACACTATAGCAAGGAGTTATTGTCTCACATGTATTTGGCCAATTCTAGATTCAACTACACGTTGGTACACTGTGGGAAGGAAATTACGGACAAGAAACACGGCCGCAAGGCGTATTCATAAAAAATGTGAAATTCGCCTTTCTGATGAGCTCTGATGCCCCCTGTTACCTATGGTTGTCCACAATTTCCACAGCACCATATGTGTCGAAGGATTTGCTTGTTTGTTGGGACACGAGGAAATGGAGGAAGTAACGTTCGAATAGCAGTTATTCGCAGAGAGTTTTTCAGTCTTGTGATTTAAGTTTTAGAGCTTTGCATGGCTTTTGCTCTTACCCCATGCCATCCTGCCTCGATGATTCAGCAATTAGACGCCTATATTTGTATTACTATATAACGCATTGATGGACATCTTTGGACAAGCCCTCGCACGTATATAGCCCAACTGCCTTACGGGTTGGCAGGTAATTTTGATTAAACCCTACCCAGCAACTAAAGAAAGATACCATTTGCTATATCATCATATAATCAGAAAGCATTTTGTATTTGTCCCACGACTTCCCCCTCCACGAGACCTCTAATTTGATACCCCACACACCCTAGCAGGATCATATGGAATTCATACAAGTCAAACTAACCATGACTCTCATGACTGTAACAAGGACGCATTATTTAAATGTCCGACGTGATTCCCCTAACTGAAACTTCAATTTGACACCCCAAATGCTTTAGCGGCCTCACCTTGAATTTAACCCAATCTATGACTCATAATGACTATCTCGTGATTAAAACCAGGAAGCCTTTTTTATTTGTATTATTTTTATTTGTATTTGTATTTTATTTGTATTATTTTTATTTGTATTTATTTAACTATCTCATGGTTATAACCAGGAAGAATTTTTCTATTTCTCCCACGTGATTCCATTAATCAAGACCATTAATTTGATAGCCATCACATCCTAGCGGAATCAATTGGAATGTTAAACCAATCAATGACTAACCATGACTATCTCATAATATAGCCATACCGCATTTTTGTCCCACGTGATTTCCCTCATCGGAACCTTCAATTTGATGCCCCGCACACCCAGTGGTGTCACTGTGAACTTTAACCTAATTTATGACCCACCTTTTAATATGTCATGATAATTATCAGGAAGCACGTGATTACCGTCATTATTTGACTACGTCACCATGAATACGTCATTAGATAACCATAACTCATTTTGTCTCGAATGATTCCCCACATCGAGACCTTCAATTTGATTCTTCAGATGCCCTGGCAGCGTCATGTCGAATTTTAACCCAATCTCGCTCATTATGACTGCCTGATGACTACAATCAGGAAGCATTTTTTTATTTACCCCGCGTGATTCCGTTAATAGGGACCATTCATTTGATACCTTACACGCCTTAGCGTCATAAGGTTGACATTTCCTCCAATCTAATGCGGTCATTATTCTGTCTAGAGGGGCGTTGCCCAGTCAATTCAGCTAATCCATTTGAAACAGCAGAAGGGACAGCCCCCGCCCCCTTTTCCCCCCGGCTCTCACCTCTTCCTTTCTGACCCCTAGTATATCAAGCAGTTAACAGTAGCAGGCGAACAACAAGCAAGCAAGCGCCGCAGTGTGCTTTCCCACCACTCTTTCCCTCCCACCCTCTTAGTGGATCCATCAGGAGGAAAAGTTAAGACAACCCTTTTTTATGACCTCACAAGTCAATTATCACTCACGCGTCAGCCGCGAAAACTTGGTATACAGCAACTGCTTAGGGTCATGACAATTCAACAAGAAAGTAAAAAAAAATCAGACTCCCCCTCTCTCCCAACTGATCACGCGGATCGCGAATGGTGCCATACCCGCAAGTAACCTGAATTCCGAGGCAACAGCCACGCATAAAACTTAACAGCCAACCATAGCTGCCTGCTAGGCTACTCGTATGTACTCAAACTCAAAATGGACTCAAAACTCAATATGTACTCAAACTCAAAATGTACTCGAACTCAAAATGTACTCAAACTCAAAATGTACTCAGAACTCAAAATGGACTCAAACTCAAAATGTACTCAGAACTCAAAATGGACTCAAACTCAAAATGTACTTAACTCAAAATGTACTCAGAACTCAAAATGGACTCAGAACTCAAAATGGACTCCGAACTCAAAATGGACTCAGAATTCACTAGGTCTCAGGCGTACTCAAACTCAATTGGACTCAAACTCAGTCGGGCTCACTCGGCTCAAACTCACTCAAGCTCAAACTCACCATGCCACACTAGCCTCGCACTCACTCAAACTCAAACTCACGCGTGAGTTTGAGTCCAAATGAGTCTGAGTGAGTGGACTCATGAGTGAGTTCACCGATCTCTGAGGGCTTAGAGTTGAGTTGGTCAGTCATTTGAGGTGTTGGTCAACTACTAAACGACGGTGGCTAGGTTTTTCTCTGGTGAGGGAGCACTTTTTGTGTGCCACATAGCCTTATCAGCATGGTTGGACCTATATGGTCTAGCCTATCAAGTATACGAGATGATGGTTACGTCCGGAGCAGGCAGCACTCGTACCTACGAAATGGTTGGGCTCAGAAAGCCAGATGAGATTTCGGCGCCACTTGGACTGGCGGACAAGCTTCTCTTGCGTTCGCGGGAAGGTCACGCAGTCCTTCAGAAATCAGAAATAAGAAAAGGTTTATTGTGCAAAATTCAGATGACATGTGCAAGATATACAGAAACAGGTCCCATAGTCAGATACTGTAAGGGGAGCTCTTGTACAATGTAGAAGTGAAAAAAATTGTAATGTATATAGCAGAGAGACAGAACTACAGTAAAATGCAATTGATACAAATAAAGTAAGCATATACACTTGTAATCTCACAGAAACAATTGAAAACCAAGAATAACACGCCTATTACATAAACAAGTGATTACAGAACACCACTCACAATGATCAAGAAACAATTAAGAAACAGAAAAACGGGATAGTTTGTTGACATGATATGATTTTTTAACTTCGATTTAAGTGCATTCAAGGAGCGGGATGCTTTATTGTCAGAAGGAAAACTATTCCAAAAAGAAATTCCAGAAAAATAAACGGTTTGTTTGCCGTAATTAGTGCGAACTTTTGGCAAGAGAAAATTATTGTTTAAGGCAAACCTTGTGACATTCCTATTTGAAGGAATCGCATTCAAGTGCGGAAGTTGATTGTTTATAATTCTATACATATAAATACCAAGGTTATATTTAACTAGTCCGGTTACAGTTAATATATTTTTTACGTGAAGCAATGACGTAGCGTTAGAAATTGGCCTGACGTGGCAATTCTTATCGCTTGGTTTTGAATTGTCTGAATTGAAGTAAGATGAGTGGTGTAAGTGTTACCCCATGAAGTAATACAGTAAGAAATGGGTGAATGAGCAAAAGAAAAAGACAGTGACATTAGTGTTGAGAAATTGAAATAACGGTGGGATTTAATCAGTATTCTAACACCATACGTCATTTGTTTCCTAATATATGCTATGTGTCGGTGGTATTTCAAGTTACTATCGAGTTCAACGCCTAGGAATCTACAGCAGTCGCTTACAGGGATGTCATTGCGAGCAATTTTAACGGGAGGGATAGAAGGTAAAGGTTTTTGTGGTGAAGAGAAGACAACAAATTTTGTCTTAGGCGCAATAATTTGTAACATGTTATTACTGCACCACCGAGCCAGTTGGGAAAGGTCAGAATTTAGTTTTTCAGTTAAGGACGTAACACTCGTATCGGAGTTAAAAATTGTGGTGTCGTCTGCGTATAATATGCAACTGGATGAAGAGAGGCAATTCGGCAAATCATTAATATAGAGTAAAAACAAAAGGGGCCCCAGAAAGGAGCCCTGGCGTACGCCAATTTAGGTAATTTGGTTGAGGGATACGCATTTGAAATTACCACCTTTTGTGTACGGTTATGGAGATAGCTACGCAATAATAGTAACGGTGGGACGGTTATACCAAGTGCTTTAAGTTTATTCAAAAGAATGTGATGATTGATCGTATCGAAAGCTCTAGTTAAAGGTCGATGAAAACGCTTCCCACATAGTAACCGCTGTCGATAGCACTTTTTATTTGGTCAGTAAGTGAAATTAGCGCAAGGTCACTGGAGTAGCCGGAACGGAAGCCAAATTGACAGGGAATAGTATATTACATTTGTTCAGGTAATTTGTGAGACGTGTAAAGATCAGTTTTTCTATTACTTTGCTCAAAAATGGTAAGATGCAAATGGGGCGGTAGTTATTCAGTGAAAGAGTATCTCCTTTTTTATTTATGGGGAATATTTTACCCTGCTTCAGTTCATGCCGGAAAACACCAGATTTAAACATTAAATTAACAATCGAACGGAATACATTTGATCTAAAGTGAGCTACCATTTTTATATGGGACGAATAAATGCAATCAAGGCCAGCACTTGTCATTTTTAAGGTACCTATTACGCTGATTATTTCATCTGGAGTCGGGGAAATAGAAAGAACGAATGGGGTAGGCGATCTAAGACCGCTTCATTTAATGGAGGTAGGGTGGACCCGGTGTTAAAGAAGAACCTTGCAAACTGATCAGCGATGTCAGTTGAGTTACTGTCAGTGACATTATTGTGAACAACTGTTGTTATTTTATCCGAATGTGGGTTTCTATTAAAAAGGAATTAATGATTTCCCTTTTTTTTCTCGTACTATTTCCGGCCTCAGTTATTTTTTGCTCATAATACTTTATTTTAGCTTCTTTAGCTACATGTTTATTAGGTGGCAAAATTTTAAACACGGAGCGTTTCTTAGTCGCCCGATGTCCCTCGACCGTCGGCGGCGGCGTCCACACGCTCACTGCGCATGCGCGTCGGGGCGAGGCGCAGATGCGCGTCTCTCCCCCGTACCCTCCTCGCTCTCAACAACAGGTGCAGCGTTGTTGTCCGTCCGCATCCCTCCCCTACACTATAAAATAATAAGAGTTATCGGCACCTGGTTTCGATCCTACGAACTTGTGGGAGGAACGCGAGGTACATGGTGCTCTTCCCACTGCGCCACAAAAGCGACACAGAATCAAAGGCTACGAACGCGCCTTATATCCTTGACTCATTCAAACTACGTCAAGAAGCTGCTGATACACGGCAGCAGTTGCATCGATCTCGTCTTCACCAGTTGCTGCAACGCACGACCACTGCTTAAAGACCCCTTAACAGTACACCTTAGCGACCACAAAGCCGTCGTTCTCAGCGTCCAATACAAAGACAACATCAACAAATAAATAAATAACGACTTACAAAAAACCTACTCGTTGCATTCACTTCTTTCGTCACAAAAAAAAAGAAAAATTGGGCCCATCTGTCCACGAGCGAGGACTCGAGTCGCAAAATCACGACAGTAATATATATATATATATATATATATATATATATATATATATATATATATATATATATATATATATATATATATATATATATATATGAAAGAAATAATAATAATTAATAGTAATAAGCAATGATAGTTAACACATTCACTACCACCCCATCACCACCCCCCAAACACTAACATTAACGCAATACACCCACCCCTAAGCGACGCATTTACTCGAGTCCCCTCTCGCGGGGAGATGGGCCCTTTTTTTTGTAACGAGCAAGCAAGTACCTGTTAAACGGGTGCCTTTTAGTTTTTTTGTAGAGATTGTCACGTTTGCGCATGTCTGTTAGTAATCCGATCGTCAGCCATGGATTTGCTGGTGATGCTATTATTTTTGTGCATTTTGTTTATCTGTACAGGATTGAAGATGTGATAGGAGCAAAGATGAAAAGAGCGTGAAAGCTTCGTCTGCGTCGGCTTTAAGATAAACTTCAGACCAGTCAGTGTTAGTAACGGCATCGACAAATTTCGGTTTGTCCAATGTATGCTGAATAAAGGAAGGTGAATTACGCTTTGCAACGGAATCGAAACGCAGAAATATGGGATAGTTATCAGTAATAATTATTTCTAGCACACCTGCGTCCGGTGCCGTGAATAGATTTGAAAATGCATGAACAATGAGGGACCCATTGCTAGTGCTGGTTGGTCTGGTTGGAAGACTGATTAAACATTCATACCCGAAGCTATTTAGTGCAGCTAGATAGTTGATTGAGTTAGAGGACAAATCGTCTAGTAAACTAATGTTGATGTCACCCATGATAAAGGCATTTTTAGTTTCAAGGGAAGTAACCTTTAGGGAGCGTTGCAAGTTCGTGCGAAATTCAGGAACAGGAGAAGATGGTCAGCGGTAAATACAGCCTAATATAAATCTTTTGTTATCTAGATTAAGAAATGTATGCTCAAATTCAAGCCAGACGGATTCACAGTGAAGCGTATTTATTTGAAGATCAAACCTTCGTTAGCAGGAACTGTTGGGTGATACGTATATGGCTGCGCCACCATAATTGCTAGATAACCTGCGACTGTAATATGGCGTGTAGGAAGGAAAACAAAACAGATTACTATCGTCTTCAGATAACCAAGTTTCTGTAATTGTAATTACTGAGAAAGGGTTCGTGAACATGGAAAAAAGATTATGGAATTCATCAAAATGTTTTCTAAGGCTTGTGGCATTAAAATGAATGAAAGAGCTGGAGTTATTTCCTAAACACGATTTTAGTTGCGCAGGTGACAGAAGAGCCGTCGAGGAAGACATGGCTGGCGCATGCGCATTATGTACAATGGGAGCCAGTTACTTTATTTTAGCCAGATCAGCCTCATCGGGTATCCTGTATACTTTACTGTCGGTTG
>NW_027526264.1:233536-238536 GCF_048455015.1 Haemaphysalis longicornis | reverse complement strand
ACCCACCGCAGTTCTGAGTCGGACCTTATGGTTAGAAAGATGGCCTTCTATCGGCTCTTCCACCGTGTTGTGGAGCCCGTGCTAAGCAGCCTCAGTGTGGACGCACTCATGAGAAGACCAATGGCCTGCTCAACCGCCTTTCTAATCATTATATAAAGCATCTCTATGTCTTCCTCGTCGAGAAGAAGATAGGGGTTTGTCGTAAGTAACTCTCGAGAGGACAAAAGCTTCAATTAATCGAAAGGTACCGGATTCTTTTAGGCCTCGCTTCTTGGTGGCAACTCGCCTGATCATGTGTTTGATTACATTAATGCTGTTTTTGAGGCGCTGCAAGGAGACGTCACTCTTGGTGTAGGCCTGGAAATGTAGGCCCAGGATCTTGATGCTGGGGTTTGGAGTGATGGCCTGGTCATTAAGGAGTATTTGAATGTATTCCTTGATTTGGTGTGAGGGCGGACGGCAAGGAGCTGTGATTTTTTGCGTGAACACTGGAGGCCACAGGCTTTAGCACATTGGCGTACTAAAAGTGAGATTCCATGGATTGGTGTGAGCTTCCTTTAATTTTTGTAACTCTTAGAACATGCGCAAGGTGCGCACAGGGCCGCTAGACGGGCGTGAGTGGTCGTGTGACGCTTTCACGTGGCATTCAGCGAGAAGGCAGGGGGTAAACCCGTAGATGTGCTTGATGAGTTCCCCAATTGTCTTCCCGTGTTCGCGTGGGCTCGTAGCTGAATCGATAAGACAACGGGCTCTCGCTTTGTTAGTCTATTGGTTCCAGGTTCGATTCCGAGCGGTGCCAGTAAATTCTTTTATTTGTTCGCTAGAGTTTTCTGGTGACACCAACGGTCGCGAAATAATCCTTGGGGGGTAGAGGTAGAAAGCTTTGCTTTAAAAATTGCTTCAATTCAGCAAGTCGCTAACAAAATCGTGGAAACTGTCCGTCGACAAGCTGCGTGTAGATAACAAAACATACATTTACGATGGGGCCACAGATTTTTTTGCCACCTTAGCTGTTTGTTCCGTCACGCCATTTCCCAGTACAGTGTTTCATCCCCTCGCTCAACCCGTCATGCCATCTTTCACTTCACCTCCGGCATAGCTAAATCGAGCCTCGTCACACCATACGCAGCAGAAAAATACGCCTTGTATCACCATACCGTTGGTCACACTTGCATACACTAACATCCGTAGCTTACTGCCAAAACGCCACCACGTCAGATCCTTCTTAGAAGGCAGTTGCACCGACATTCTTGCCCTCACGGAACGTTGGCTCTGCCCGGACGTGCTTGACTCAGAAATTCTTATTGATAAAAATAAATACAACATATATCGCAAAGACAGCGCTAACCGAAAATGAGGCGGTGTTTTGCTGGCTATAAGAAACAGTTTTGCATCGAATGCCGTTCATTTTGACTCGCCGCTAGAGACAGTTTGGGCCACATGCTACACACGTTCAGGCAAGATACTGATAGGAGCTTGCTATTGCCCACCCTACTGTAACCATTCCTTCGTAGATAACCTTACGAGCTGCATCACCGAAGCCAATGCGCTGTGTTCTCCCGATTTCCTTTACCTCCTCGGTGATTTTAATTTTCCGGACATTACCTGGACTGCACTATCATCCTGCTCTCAAACGTATATAGAATTCATGAACCTTCCTCCAGATTTCAACTTTTCCCAAATTTTAAAAGAACATACCCGCGGACCAACCCTATTAGATCTAATTTTTACGTCGGCCCCTGGCACCATTCACTCGATGTCTAACCAACTCCAAGTTACCATTAAAGTGCCTTCACATCTTACAGGCCATTGCACTAAACACATTCAAAATTATAATCGGGCAAATTTTGACCTGATCAATGCTGATCTAGAAACAATTTTTGACCATATTTTTCTACCCTCCTTTGGTCTCCAGAATATTGAAGAAGACTGGCTAAGTTTAAAAAAAATCAGAAATCCTTAGCAAACATGTACTGGTAGTTACTATCAAAAACTATAAATCAAACCCATGGTTCACAAAGTCTCTTAGACAATCAAAAACGATAAATGAAACCCATGGTTCACAATGTCTCTTAAACAACACCGAAATAGAAACAAGCATCTGCACAAACGGGCAAAGGGCACCGGTACGCAGAAAACATGGCAGGAATATAAAAGTTATCTATTAACGTACTGTGATGCAATAGCTGCCGCAAAAAATAAATACTTCTCACATGACCTACCATCCTTGCTCAAATCCAATCACAAAATTTCCGGAAAAAAATATCCCCTGCCTCCGATACTAACAAAATCTTGTTAAAAATATTGACCTTGCTTTGGTTCCACATGCAGAGTGTCCCACCGTATTTAACAGGTTTTTTAGTTTTGTATTTACTGCGGAAAGTCCTTCTAATATCGCTATTGTTCCTGAATATGATTGGGCGTATATGCATTCTATAGATATAACCGTCGCTGGCATTGAACGTCTTATACAGAACCTTAAAGTGTCAACTTCCGCAGGCATCAACAACATCAACTCGTAAATACAAAGGAACCATTGGAATAGCAAGTAAATTCTTATACCACATTTTCCGCCAGTCGTTATCATCAGGGCAGTTACCATCTGATTAGAAACTAGGGAAAATAGTACCTATTCACAACTCTGGCGACCCTGACTCCCCCAACAACTATCGCCCCATTTCTTTAACTTGTGTTTTTGCAAAATGCTCGAACATATCATTGCATCCCACGTGTCCAGCCATCTGGAGTGTAATAACTTTCTCTCTACCAACCAACATGGCTTCAAGAAAGGGTTGTCGTGAGACACGCAGTTGTTCGAGTTCACCACTGATCTCCATTCTAACAAGAACAATAGCTTACAAACTGACTGCGTGTTTCTCGACTTCTCGAAAGCTTTTGATCGGGTCGCCCATTCCCTTCTAATATCAAAGCTATCACCTCTTCACCTAGATTCGTTAAGTTTTCATGGCTTCATAAGTTCATCACAATTCGTCAGCAGTTTGCATTTGTCAACACCTTTTCTTCTCCCTTTTCTGACGTGACTTCTGGTGTGCCACAAGGCAGCGTCCGAGGTCCTTTACGTTTTTAATATTCATCAATGCCCTCGCAAAAATTTAACATCTAGTGTGCGGCTGTTTGCTGACGACGGCATTATCTATCGTGAAATGACTACCAGTGATAACCATCTTGCCCTCCATCACGATATCAATCTCCTGTTCAGCTGGTGTGAAACATGGCTAATGACACTAAACCTAAATAAATAAAAGTAATGACGTTTAGTTGTAAACGTAGGGACTCAGACCACCCCTACACGTTAAAAGGTGTCTCACTACTTCGAACGTCGACATACTAGGTATCTAGGTATCATCCAAACTCCCGATTTGTCTTGGCCTGATGGCATCTCTACCATTTGTGCAAAAGCATCTCGATCACTTGGCTACTTACGACGCAATTTACGGCATGCCCCATCAAACGTTCGAAAGCTTGCATATCAAACTTTGGTTCTCCCACAACTGGAATTTGCTTCATCGATTTGGTCACCATAGCAAAAATATTTAGTTAACACTATTGGACCCATCCAAAATCGAGCTGCTCGCTTCATAACTCGAAATTATAACCGGCATTCTAGCATCACACTAACTAAACGCCAATGCTGTCTCCATTCATTGCACACACGTCGCTCAATCGCTGTCGTACGCCTTTTCCATTAGTGTATTTACGCTTCGACAACAGCAACATTTAATCTTCAACGCCAATCTATCACGTCACGTCGTCGGTTTAACCAATACAGCTTTCCACGCGCTTACGGTGCCACACACTGGGGCACTATGGCTAGACAGGATAATGGTAAACTTTCACAGGAGACGAAAGATCTAATCAGGAAACGGCAAACCACGAGAATCTCTATCGCAGCTGACAGAATAGAACTAGCCGAGCTTTTGAAGATAATCAATAAGCGCAAGACAGCGGACATACGGAAGTATAATATCGAGAGGATCGAATACGCTGTAAGGAACGGAGGTAGCCGGAAAGCAGTGAAGAGACGTCTTGGCGTGGGGAAAAATCAGATGTATGCACTTAAGGATAAGCAAGGCAATATCATCACAAATAGGGATAAAATAGTCACAGTGGCCGAGGAGTTCTAAAGGGATATGTACAGTAGCCGGGACATACAAGATAATGCCGAACGAGACAGTAATTCAGAGGAGATAGACATCCCACCAGTAACGACCGAAGAAGTAATGAAGGCTTTGAAAGAAATTAAAGGGGGCAAAGCACCTGGTGAGGATCAGATAACACCAGACCTCTTGAAGGATGGCGGAGAAATTGTACTTGAAAAACTGGCAAACCTGTATACGCAATGCCTAATGACCGGAATGGTACCGGAATCTTGGAAGAACGCTAACATCATCCTAATCCATAAGAAAGGCGACATGAAGGACTTGAAAAATTACAGGCCGATCAGCTTACTGTCAGTAGTCTACAAGGTATTCACCAAGGTAATCGCTAACCGAATCTCTGTAACCTTAGATTTCAGTCAACCTAAAGAACAAGCAGGGTTCCGTAAAGGTTATTCAACAATGGACCATATTCACACGATCAATCAGGTGATAGAGAAGTGCTCTGAGTATACTGAACCCCTATATATAGCCTTCATAGATTATGAGAAAGCGTTTGACTCGGTCAAATGCTTTCTGGCCAACCAGAAACCAAAAACCTGGCCAACCAGCAACGTCAACGACGAACCACCACCCTATATTGACGACATCCTGTAGTAGAAAATTATTAAAAAATGGTTCTGACTCGCCTAGAATGGCATCTAGACGCCGGAAACCACTTCCCCCGTACGCTGGTTTGTTCCGAAAACATGTCAGCATCAAGACAGCGCTCCGCTTTAAGAAAGACGTTTTTGAAATCCCAAGCAACGCCAAACACGGCACTACCACCGGCGTTGATTTAAAAAGTCTTTTGTTAACGTTGCCTATGCCGCGAGTCTCCAA